>NC_134470.1:71729831-71913932 GCF_964194025.1 Convolutriloba macropyga
TAGAAACATCTGCCACGCACAGAATAAGCGGGCCTTTTTTCTAAATTTGTTGTTTTATTTGATGAGCTCTGCTTTTGCCGTCACTGTGGCGTGAACGATTTTGAAAGTTAAGTGTCAATAGAAGCCGTTTTGGTAACTTACCAAAATGGCTTTTATTGTCTAAAAATGGAGGATGATATATTTCACTTAGGATATAGTATTCAATACGATGTTCAATGTTTGAAATTTGTACACAGCAAAGTTCCGAAACGAAACGATATATTGTATCTAAATTATGAAATCCAGTTAATAATTCGGACTGCCAGAGCAATTTAACTGCTGGCAGGCAACACAAAAAGAGTACCATCATATTTGGGTCGAGGCAAGGTCGAGTATCAAAAATTTGGATCGAGCCAACTTTTAGTTGAACGATTAGGTTCAGCTAAAGCTTTTCCATGGATTGTTTGTGTCGAGCATGGTCTTTCATTCCTCCAAATGTTATTTGTTTTACTTACAAAAAATACCTACACAAGTAACATCCATTGAAACCCTAGTGAAGTAATTACGATATTAACTCAAAATAGAATTAGCTTCGGGCGTTTAGGTCAGTTCTAATTATAGAATCATGTCTTGGGTCGTATGTACGAAGGTGCGATAAGAAAGGGGTATGCATTAGCCTTGCTATGACCCCAATTGCTGCTGTAGATCATTTATATTGAAAGATTTTTGGTGTATAGCTAACAGGTGCCAATAATTAAGGTTAAAGATGAATGCATTGGAATAACAGTACTGGCCGAAACTGATCGCATTTCCTATAGAAATTCAAATTCCAAATTAACCACTTTTTTGCCAATGGTTAGTGGTCTCAGTCAAACTATAATAAAATATTTGTAAAAAAATTATAAACTTGTTTGTGAGTAATTTCCAAAAAAAACATCATGTACATTATGTTTATTCAAACTTTGCAATTTATTTGCATTATTTTGAAAGTGTTGGCTTTGCTTTGCGGAATATTAGCTTCTAGTTTTTACAAAAAAGTTGCGATAAATGCGGCGATTGAAATGAATAGGCGTATTTTGAACCGTTTTTCACCGAATTTCACCCAAAAATACTATAAAACTATGCATTTTTTTCACACAATTTTGTGATTCTCGCTTCAATAAAAACAATTAATTCAGATGAATTCAGATGAATTCAGAAGACGGCAAAGTAATGCAATGTCTTTCTCAACATCCAGCAGAACATGCATGTATTTTTTTTGTTAGAAAAGGGTCCAAAAAATTTCACTGCTCCAGAAAAAAATTCAAAAATGGACAAAAAAGTGAAAGAAGAAAGAAAAGGACAAATGTCAAAGGATGAAGAAAAAGGACAAAAAAAATGGACAAAAACAGACAAAAAATTTCGTTTCTTCATTTCATCGCAATTTTTTTCATTGAATATTTTTAAATGCATTTTTACAATATTTTAGGTGTTTAAACATGGTCCGGTTATGTATATAACTAACTCTGTGTATAACTATGTATATAACTAACTCTGTGTATAACTATGTATATAACTAACTATATATGTAACTATAACTAAGTCTGTTGTAGGTATCATCGCGTGCAGTCCCCAACCAATCAGAATTCGATCAGTGGCTTCGTTTGGGCGCAGTGGGACTCTAAGCACCAAAGGGTGTTCCTCCTCACCCTCAACAGGGATTTCCAGACTAGTTCTGACATTCAAATGGATAGCTGTCTGTCTCTGGAAGGACGGGAGTACAGAGCAGTTGATACTCCTGACCAGTGATTTAAAAAAGATTGAGTCAAATAGGACGCAATTTATCCGTGTTAACTATAAATTTCTTGGCAGTATGCATAAAAAAATGTATGCATAACAATGTCGAGTGATGATTCTTGAAAAGATTATTGAACATTTTTTTATTTACGATACGACTTTTTTAACAGTGAATAAGTTGTTCAATGTTCTTGCAAAGAGATATCACTCGGCAGGTTGCCACCTAAATGACTGAATAAGGAAAAGAACTGCAAATCAAACACCATTTTGTTTTTTTTTAAAGTTTATTTTGAGTTTTTGCTTCACTAGGGTGATCGTTTTTTTTTATTTCAATCATCCGCTTTAATGTTGAACAGCTCACTCATTCCGCTCAATTAATTAAAGATGTTAAAAAGAAACGTTTTACAAGCGCTCTTAATGATAAAGTTAAAAATTAATAAATTCAGAGTTTCTCTTTTCCCTTTTCCTCGGATTTCTTGGCGCTTGAATTGGAGTTTTTTGGTTAAGCACATTTCTTTCGAAGTCACAAGTTACGTGATTTTTTCAGCAAAACTTTTTAGTTTGTTTTTATTTTCCAAAAAATCTTTTCACTGTAAATCAAAAATAATAAATTTTAGATTTTTGCAGTAAACAACAATCTAAGAGCCAGAATGGTAAAAAGCTTTGTTCGAATCAAGATTATTTGGATAAAAGCGAAAATGACGAATTCCCACATTTTGCAAAATATCTCAAATCCAAAAGTCGGGGAAAAGTCAACATTTCCCTATGAAGACTATTAAAGCATCTTCCCATTTTCTGAACCTTGAAAACTTCAATCTTCTTTAAAATTGAAATGCATAACAATACAACGCGTTTTACTGTGGATACTGTGGCGCTGAAAAAGTCGCAGGAATTGCGCTGAAATTGAAGGTCAGAATTGGTACACTAAATAAAATTTGTTCTCAACAGTTGGGTTTCGTTTTATAGTTGATACTTTTATAGTTGATTTTTCCTAATGTATTAAATACTGCAAACATCAGTTTTGATCAAATGCACATATATTTTAGCAAGGTTAAGAGATTTGTTTAAAAGTAAAATCTTTTTCTGATCTTTCTCTATTTCGAGCGCACTTGAGTCTGATCAGAAGCAGTTTCGATCGCACTTCTGTGGACTCTATGGAACTCAAACGTTTTGAAATTGAGTTCGCAGCAACCGATTCAAGACTTTGTTCTCATCGTGTTCCTAGCCACAAAAAAACATAAAATCTTATGAACTAACACTTTTTATTATTAGGAGTACATTCTGCGAGAAATGTGCAAAATTTATGCAACAAAGGGGCATTGAAAAAGGAGCAGCGGAATTTGAGCTGAAATTAATGCATTTTGTGTGCGCTGATTTGTTACCTAGTTCTTTATGAAATACGATTAATATGAGCTGAAATCATTTATTAACCGAGTTTTTACAAGAATTTCTCAAAAATTTTCCTCAAAACGCCATTTTAGTTTAGATAACAAATGCGCTGCATTTGTGCAGAGTTGTAAAACCACTCCTCACTGAGAGCTTTTTTCTCGTAATTTCGGCGCTTTTCTCAAATAAATGCGCTAAAATTGCGCTATAACACCCCGCTCTTAGGAGGGGGAATCATCCTATAAAATTTTCAATTTTTTTCTGATTTAACACTTGCAAAGTCTGTGAGTTTACTTCTTTTTGCAGTTCTCTCGTCATAAAAGTAATTTATAGAGCAGTATTATCTCGAGTAGTTGAAACATTAATGACTCAATTTTTTTTCCAGTGTGAAACCGTTTCTCAATGCTCCGTAAGTATTATACGTCCACTAACGTCTAACTGGTGACCTCTATCATTTGAAAATTACATGATCTCTGTTTCAGCCTGTTGGCAGAGTTGGGTGGTAAAATAACCCTAAACGTCTTCGGTACCCGGCTCAAGTTTGTATTACGTCACATAACTCCAACGGACACCAGTTCTGGAGACCGAAACCCCATGATGGACTGTCTCAGCTACGAGCACATCAATGCCAGACTTCTGGCTCAGGGCAACGGGACACTGGCTTTGTGCATGCAGATTCTGAGGCCATTCTATGAAGATAAAGATGTGTTGAGTTATGCTGTTGTCTCTTTTCATCATCTGATTGTTCATGTAAGACAACTATCGAGTGTCGTCAGATTATTGGAATACCACCGCATTCTTTGCACCAGTTGAATTTGTTGGGGTGGTTAGGGCGGGAGGGGGGGGGGGGGTTGTTTGGGCGGGGGAGGGGGGTTTGGGCGGGGGAGGGGGCAGGGGAGGGAGTTGGGTAGTTTGAGCGGTGGAGGAGGGGTGGGGGTGAGGGTGGTGGTTGTCTCTTAGCAAGCAAAACCACTGTAAAAAATCGATCCAGGGGTTGTTAACTGGCAGCTCTCACTTGCTGGTCTAGATAGTGTACTGTCCGTTGCACGGATCCATTTTGTCCCCCCCCCCCCCCCCTCCCAGTGTTTTTTATGACCCCCAGTTACAAATTATATGTTGTTATATAGCACGTTACTATGTAAAAAAATAGCACGTGCGCCTGCGGGTCATAAAAAATTTGTGCTCACTAAGCTGAGGGGGGGGGATAGAATAGATCCCGTTGCACCAACTGACCAACTGTTCCTAAACTCTCCAACTCGACCATTTCTTGTAACCCGTTTTTTTGTTCTTCTTGTTCTTCAAGTTGTCATCTCTCTCGTCAACTTTACTTTCAACAAGTAGAATTTTACTTTTGTCGGGTGTATCAATGTGAAGAATATTATCCGCACAATTTCGCCGGTCATTAAACTTTTTTAAAGAGTTTTCGAGTTTTTAAACAAATTTTATGTTGCTATAGGAAGTGTTTGCGCACGGCTCTTCGCATGCTTATGGATCTCCAGACGATAAACAACCAAGAATGTCGACATTTGTTCACTTGCCAGAACGGAGTGTCCCCTCATTTGCGAGGAGCCCCTCCAGGACACCCGAGACTCCAACACCCACCTCTGGTTTTGGCCAGAGGGGTTCCAAAGAGGTGCTAAATTGGTCTGAGGACCCGAAGCCAGGGGATATGGCAAATCCGAACCGGATTCTGTTCATCCTATTTGACCACTATGTGATTGCAATGTTGCCGCAGTCATTCATTCATATGCTTGATAATGGCTAGTACTTTCATCAAGAAATTATAGACGTTTCCAGTCTTAAAGAGCAAAGCTGAAAAAAATTACTCTGAGGGAAATCATTAAGTCTTTTTCCTCTCATTAGATATCTGTATCTGGGTTTCACTGCTTGAAAGATATCCGGTTGCCAAATGTAAAAAAAATAGCTGTGTTTCATTTATTTGTTCCTAATAAGTAGATTGCAAAGTTCGACGATCAGTTTCTCTGCCGTAGTGGCTACTTAAATATTTGATCCCACAAAACTTTTAGTGGCGTGGGAGGGAGGAACTATATGCTCAACTGGTTTCCGTAGCTCAATTAATACTCTTTGCTGAATCACGCCTTAAATTTGCCGTTCTTCAAGTGCATTGCATTCCCGGGTTGACCACCATAAAAGAAACTTACTAATCATAAAACGCCATATCTGGATTTTATGGAAACTTACTAAACATACAACGACCACAAAAATTTTTGAGTTTGGCTGAGAAAAAGTCCAAAGAGCTACATGCAGCTCCAAAACAACGTTTTTGTACATAAAATTTCAAAATTCTGTATTTTATTCTTATGGTACCGTACTTACCATAAAACGCCATAAAAAAAATTTATGGACCGTTTTATGGTTTCAAATTTTCCATAAAAAATTCTGTATTATAAAATTCCCGATTTTTTGAGGTAATCTTCCAAATAAAATCAAAAGACCAGTCTCAGATTCACTAAACGTCCAAAAACAAAAACTCCACTTTTATGGTACCGAACTTACCATAAAACGCCATGAAAAAAAACTTTTATGGAACGTTTTATGGTTTCAAATTTTCCATAATAAATACCCCAATTTTTGGGGATATTTTTCAAATCAATTCAAAACTAAGTTTCAATGCCAAGATTCAAAGATGAAAAAATGTTTTTTCTGATTTTCAGCCAGAAAATTTTTCAAGTCTAAATTAAAAAAAAATCATTAGTTCAAATTTTACCGCAAAAAATGTGTTTCTTAAAAATTTTCTAGTATAGTCTGAAAGTAGATTACAGCAAGAGTTCAAAAACCTAGGTTGGGGGCTCGATTTTTCGCTCCATCATCTGGAAAAAATGAATTAAAATCAAAATTTTTTGATATTTTCACTACTTTTGTCTCTCTTCAACACTCTCCCGTTAGACTTGCACCCAATTGATTTTTTTTGAAACATTGCAAAAAAAAATGGAAGTAGATTACAGCAAGAACTCAAAAACCTGGGTTTGGGGTCGAATTTTTGCTCAATCATGTAGAAAAAAAATGATTTAAAAATAAAAGTTTTCGATACTTGCACTACATTTGTCTCCTTTCAACACTTTCCAGTTTCACTTGCATCTAACTGGTTTTTTTCAAAAACTGCAAATGTAATTTGAAAATAGATTACAGCAAGAGTTCAAAAACTTAGAATTGGGGTCGATTTTTTGTTCCATCATATAGAAAAAATTGATTTTAAAAAATAAAATTTTTTTTATTATTTCTGAAGATCGTGGCCTTTATAGCAACTTCAGAGTATTTGTTTGATAACAGTATAGATTTCTGAAGTCCAAGAAATTTCCTTTTAAACTTACAAACCATAGAAAGTTCCATAATGGTAAACTTACAAACCATAGAAAGTTCCATAATGGTAAACTTACAAACCATAGAAAGTTCCATAATGGTAACTTACCAACCGTAAAAAGTTCCATAATGGTAATTTTACAAACCATAGAAAGTTCCATAATGGTAACTTACCAACCGTAAAAAGTTCCATAATGGTGATTTTACAAGCCATAGAAAGTTCCATAATGTTAACTTACCAACCATAAAAAGTTCCTTAATGGTAACTTGACAACCATAGAGTTCCATAATGATATATTGCCAACCATAACACGGCCATCATTCTTTTTATGGAAACTTACAAACCATAAAAAGGACCATTATGGAAACTTACAAACCATAGCAAGTTCATAGAGAGAAATTTTTTATGGAACTTTATGGAACCATTATGGAACTTTTTATGGCTGGTAAGTTTGGACAACCCGGGTTTGTAAAAGTTTTGTAATTTTTTAGTTTTTTGGCTTGCTTATTTCCTGCTTTAATTGGTTGGAAGTAGCCAACAATTTTAACATATCATTTCGTGTTATTGGAACTTTGGGGGCAGTACTTTTCATGGAATCTGATTTCTGTCAAACAATCATATAATTTTTTTTCTCTCTACCTGTCTTACTTTTCCTACAAAGTTGTATTTTATTTTGCCACTTTTGGTACCAAAATTTATCAGCCAAAACTGGGTTCGTTTTTCTTCGGCACTTGTTTTGCTTTTTTCTTTCATTTTGGTTTCTCTGATTTGTCAACGAATATGACAGATCATCATTTGACAGGTTTCATAGACAAAATCACTTACCTCACTCATGACTTACCTTAAGATTGTTTACTTGGGTGACATCAAATTAAAATGGAAACTATTTTGAATTCTAAAAATAGATTCATAAGTGAGTGCTGATGTAATTTTATTGTTCCGACCCTCTTGAGGGGGGAGGAACTATATACTCAAATGGGTTTTTTTTTGTTCCATGAATTTTCGCCGCTCGATATATTCATCGTAGAGAGTTGAGACTGGTATCATTAGAAAGCTCGTCCAGCGTAGAATTTGGAATTAAAAAGTTTTTTTTAATTTTCGTTTTCTACAGGGAGTTATTGAGGTTTAAACTTCTGAGGAAAGAAGAGTGAATTCACGTTGTTTCTATTCACATTTTCCGTAAAATTTTGCCTAAATTTTCGTCAATTTTGCTATAATTTGTTATAATTTTTAAGAATAGTGTCGTTGATTTTTTTTGAAGACGAACAAGCATTGTTGGTTGTTTTGATTTAATTTTTTTGGGCAAAAAATCTGGATAAAGATTTCCAAATTTAGCCTTTTTCATCAAAAACAGCACGAAATAAGCTACTTTAGTCCACTTTGATTAAATTTGCCGACAGTACACCCCCAAACAACACTCATACAACCTTTGTAGATTCAGAGGGGGGCTATTTCTACTTCAGAGTCCGCTGAGAGTGCACTGCAGTTAAAACTTTGCCGTTTTTTGCTAACTTTACTCGTTGATTATCAAAAATGCAGAATTTATTTTGAGTTTTTAACTAACAAATTATCTATATCTACAACATTCGAAAAATCATTTGTTCCTAACTGACAATAAGTATCAGCAGGGTTAGTTTTGGGCCATTCTTGGACTGTTGCAATCCAAAAAAAAAATCGGGTTGTAATCAGTCGGTCTTTTTTTTTTTAAAAAAAAAACTTTTTTTAATAATAAAGAACAGAACATATCAAATCGAAGCTCAGGAGTGATAGGTCCAACCAATTCGCTTGCTAAGCAGCTCCAAGTTAATGCATTTAGGTTTTAAATTGAAAGTTTATGGTCGTTTCATTTTTTAAAAAAAAAATTGACTTTTCAATAAATAATGGCTTAATTAACTTTTCCTCTATTCTTTTCCTTATTTGTTCAACTTCCAGCTTATTGTCAGCAAAGAAAGACTGCTTTTTCTTTCTACTGATTTAACATTATTTTTTCTCGGTTGCAGTTTTAAGCCTGAAGTTATTGTTTTCTGGCTTTGATACTACAAGATTTCAGATTTTTGTTTGTTTTGATATTTGCCAGTTTTTCACGTTTTCTAATTTTGTCACATTATCACATTATTGACAATTCTTATGTCACCTTATTAGCATTCAGAATAAGGCACCATTGAACATATTAAAATCCTGAAAGATATACAGCATCGTTTTAACGGCCTCGATGCCTCTTTCTTGAAGAAATCAATTGAATTTTTTAATTTTGTCTCTAACTGTCATTTATACTTTGTCGTTTCGGTCGTATGAAATTTCCTGTATAGTCATAGCTTTCAATGGCTTTTCATGGAAGAATAGAAGAACCGATATTCTGATATTAGTAAATAGCTGATGGCTTTCATGACTTTGAAAACAAAATTTAAAAAAAAACTTTTTAATTTCGCCAATTTTGTTCTTTTTATGTTTCTTTTTGTTACCTAATCTCGTTATTTAATTACAGGTCAAATATGACATTATGGGTGTCAAGGGAATAAAAGGGATTGGTGTCCCAAAATCTTTTTTTTAAGGAATTTGTTATGGCCTTACTGGCTTCGACACCGGTTTTTCACAAAAACAAAGTAAATTAATTTGATTTTTGTCATATTTGACATTCTTTTTGTAGATGCAAGAAATATTCTGGATAATTACAGGTCTCGAGGGCTTCGTTTTTATGAATAAACGATCCTATTTAAATAGCTATTTTTGTAATTAATGCCTTTCATGACATTGAATGTATTTTTGTTCCGAACAAAAAATTAAAAGTATTTTATACTTTAGCACTTCGCTGTTTCGTCTACTTGTTACCTAGTCTTACTAATGAATGGCCACGTACTACGTTTTAGTTGTTTGAGGAAAGCGCAACCAAATAAATTTTGAGTACCAAAATTTGGCTTGACGGTTTTGACAGCGTTTTCTGGCAAGTTTCAATTAAATTTTGTTTGTTCTTTGTTGTTCTTTTTAGCCGCTTTAAAAAATGAATAAGGACAGGTCCTAATGCCCTTCTATAAAAACAGTGGTAATCGTAAATTTGTGGTAATTTTAATTGATTCCTAATGGTATTTTTTACTTTGAAGTTAACTGTTTCAAAAAAATAAGTTAATTTTTTTACTTTACTGTTTTTGTTCTTTTTTGTATAATTGTTACCAAACCTTTTTATGGACTGGTCGCATATGTTTTCTGGTAATTTATAAGTTATTTTTGTTAAGTTTTAGGTTTATCTGACGGTATGTTGACTTTCTTATTAAAGTTAGTTTTTAAGAGGGACATAATTTTTTTGATGTAATTAATGTTTGTTGTTGTTGTTGTTGTTGTTTGATTTTGCTGTTCGTCTTGACTCGCTTTCTTAAAATTGACATATTACAGCAATCTAATGCATCAATTTTTACTCCACTGAGTTATTTGCTTTGGAGGCTATCTTATTGTTCATACAGAAAATTTTGAAAAAGACGGGCTTTTTTGGGATTCGCAAAAAATAATTTTTGGGTTTTTCTATCTGTTCCTCATTTGGTAGACAATTATGCCAAAATTGTGGATGGGCGGGGTCGGAACTTTATGTGCCATCGCACATTACCGACCCGCCTTGTTGACTTCAGCACTCACTCACTCATAGGTCTAAATCTTATAGAAATTAAATACAGGCTGCGTTGCAATTTATTTCGAAAACTGGAAAGAAGTTAAATTCTGTATATCTCTGTTTGTTAAATTTCATTGTTTATTTGATAATTTTTTTTCTACCTGACAAAATTGCATTAGAGTTGATTTCTTGTCTGTCGTTTTGTTTGTTTTAGTTTTTATTCTAATGAGTTGGAGAAATTCGATTGTAACTGTTTTTTGTATGCACATCATTCCTCCTCTCAAAATCTATCAAAGTTTTAATATCAAAAATTTTAACCTCTATTTTAACTTTGAACTTAATCTATTTTACTTCAGTTTATAGTCAATTAAGCCAAAAATGTGGACTAGCGGGGTTGGAACATTATGCGCCAACGTACATTGCAAGCCACCTTGTTCGGTTCGGTAATTTGTTTATAATATTTCCTAAAAGCTCATTTTAGGTTCACCTTTATACAAAATTCTCGGTAATTGCATAAGATAATTTTCGCGTAATCAGACACTTTAATATTTGATTTTTATGATTTACAACTTCCTACCCTAGTCGAGATCTAAACTCTATGAAATGACTCAAAAAGCCAAAGACATGGTGTGCGGCATTGACCCAGATTACCCCGTCGGTCACACACCTGAAGTCTATACCAAGTCGTTTCATGGGTTTTTATTCGGTCTTTTAATCGATGAAAACGGTCAAGCCCACTCTCTTCATGGGTCTAGTCATACAATGAGTCGCTGCTACGAGCTGAGGTCTGGGTCTAGCACTTTCCGGGTGTCTGGTTATTTATGAGGACGGTGATTATTGCGTTACTATAATTACCTAATTTCTAACTTGATCTCATCTAGGTGATGAACATGCGCCCTCACATAGCATCTATCTCTCGTCCAATCAGCTGCCTACATTTGCCAGAGGTCACATGCACTTGACCCCATTCAGACTTGGTCCGACCAGACGTCCTCTGACCTTCTTCTTTGATCTGCATGCCCAGACTCTCCACCAGATGAGCATCGACCACTCTGGCTTCCTGAAGTTGTTCACAGAGACTCCTGATGAGAAAATGAGAGTGGCTCTATTGCATTACGCATTCTTCCACTCAAACAAACAGGCATGTAAACCTTCATTTTTTTCTCTGCGCAAATGGCCAGACTAACATTAGCCTACGATTATCATAACTACTGCTAATGTTATACGCTACTTGAAGCTGAAATATATCATGCTTAAACATAATTTATAATTATAGATCAATTGCTTATAAAATTTTTCCGGCTTAGCCAGTTTTTCACATTTAACGACCTGTTTCTCAAGTTCAATTTGGTACAAAACATTGCAAATTAAAAATCAAGTTGACATGTACAGGTAGTTCGGATTATCATAATGAATCACACAAATCGTTTAGCAGTGCTTGATTAATTTTCTAAAAAAATGCATTTAAACTCATGCTTACCGGTTTGCACCTTTCAGCTTGCATATCGTTACTTGCTGTCATTACACAATTCAGCTGTCAACCCCAAATGACAAAACTGATCGTAGTCGCAAAAAAGATAACAACTGATTAAGAAAAAACAATTAGGAAGTCTGCTTTTGACAATCAACGATCTATATGACATAAGTATAGTTTCTGTGACTTGCTGAGAACTTCTGGCGTTTATAGAGAACTGCATAGCGGTTGGAGATGTTAAGCCACCTCTTTGAAGTGACTTCTGCAGTGTCACGTAACCTTGCTTAAAACACTCAACTTGTAAGTTTGAAAATGCCGAAAGTTAATGGAACCCGAGTCTAGATCTCGACTCAGGAAAACACTTTGAAAGTGTAGTGGGGGGCAACATTGACTGTAACTACACGGTCCAGCAACTAGATAAAGTCCAGCTAGGGTCTTTTCATGGGTCCAACTTTAGTCTTTTTAGTTTTTTTATAAGTCTGCTTTTCTGTGAATTCGGATTTTTTTTAAAATTTACTTATGTTAACTTCTGGCAATGTATATAGGAATTTCTGGTATGTTGACCTCTAGCCTTGGAGGCTGCCGGCATTTTAAAACTTGTACGTTAGTGTTTTACTGTCATATAACTTTTTGCTTTTTGTTCTGAAGGACATCAGCGAAGACAGCTGGGACTCATCTCTCTCCGGAACTGTGACTCAAGACGCCCACTCCTTGGAACGTCCAATCATGTCACTCATTGCAGACGACATTCAGTGCATTGAGACGACGAATCTCATAGCCGAAATGATAGCATGCACAGCTTACAAATCATTTGCAGGAAGACAACATCCGAAACAGGTGCAGAATCTGGTCAAGATGTTTCCCTACACATCTGCTGCAAGTGAGGCTGATATCGCTAATAGAGGTTAGTGTTTTAAATTCTAGAACTAAGTATGTCATAGTTTTTTATGTCTAGTTTTTTGGTTCTTTTGTCGTGATCTCATGTATTGAGCCATATATCTTGCTATAAACCACAACGCGTACTATCTTTATTGTTATGAAGCATATGGCAAGATATTAGGACTATTTCTACTGTTTTATCATTTTTCTTATCAAAACGCAATCAGGAGCAGTTTTTTTAGATTGATTTAGTATCAATTTTTCTATTTAATGAACCAAACCAAAAGTGTTTTAGTTTTTCATTTTTGTTTCAGAAATGCTTTTTAGACAATTTTGTCTAGATGAGGATCGTATTTGTGCATTTGTACATAATGATGTCACCCCCTCATATACCATACCTCATATTTACCAAAAACTTACATCATGATATCTGTCTATAGTGCTAAGATGCCTTTCGACAGACATTTACGTATTTTTCTATGAAAAGAGAAAATAGTCCTAGTACAAGAGAGGTCCAAGAACTCAATTCAATTTTCGAGAAGGAGAAGCAATTTAGATTACACAAAAGTCAAGTAGTCAGCCCTGATAAAGTTCACTAGAAAAGTCAAGCAAAAGTTTTGTTCCAGGTCATTCAATATTGACACGTTGACATTTTTGTAGCTTTTTCGACTTTTTAGATTAAGACTGTTACCCTAAGATTTGTTTACCCTTACTTTTATCCTTAGATTTGAGACGGCCTAACAGGTACTTTCTCATCAATGTTCAATTGCAAAAAAAAATTAAGATTGAATTAACCTCAAGAAAAATGAACATAAAAAATGTACATATGTTTTACTATGCATTACTAGCGTCTCCCGGTATCAAATTTTGCGAGTAAATTTACACAATTTGTATTCATTTTTCATTTTTTCTATCTCAATACATTGTACGTGTGAAACATACGTCCAAATGTCGATGATATAAATGTGGTGACCTAAATGGATAAATCAGTAATTTTTTTTTTCAATTTGTCACTTGATACTGACTATTGGGATCTATTTTCCAACACGAAAAACTTTATGCGGAAGCTCATTGCGCAAAAAATTGTACGGCAGCTTAATTGCAATAAAATCCTCAATTTAGTAATTCTAAAAGATTAAACTGTTAAAGGATTACAATTTTATGAAACGCTTTTACCGCCGAAGGTAACTATAATCATTTTTCCATGTGGGCAGTTTATAAAACAAATTTACTAAATATTTAAATATATCTTTTCATAAGCTATTTCAAGCATCTAACTTAAATAGTATTAGCGTACCACTGAAACAGGGAAAAGTTAATTGAAAAACTTTTTTTCCCCGAAAAATTGGAAAAATGAAAATATGTTTCAAACGATTGATTCACTTTCAAAAAGGCTCCCCAAGGCTACCACTTTTGTATCCTTCCGCAAAAATATCGGTCGGCCAAAATTGGCTTAGAAAAAGTTAGAGTTGGTATACAAATTCTAAAACCCAAAAACAATTGAAGGGTTGGAATAATTAAATATCAATATTTTTACATTTTTTTATTCTCTATTGCAAAGTTTGACATTTTAGATTGTCCGCAGTACCTTTTCTCCGACAAGGCAAAAGAATTGAATGTAGAACCACTAGAAGACAAACAGGAAGATGCATTTGCCAATGTTATCTCAGAGAGTATAGAGAGTAGTCTGGACAACACCTCTGCCTCTGAAGAGAGGAAACTGGTTGTCACTGTTGCATGCACGCGTATACCTCAAGTAAGACCGCACCCCTTAATTTTCTCAGCTGAAGTCAAATTAAAATTATTTCTTCAAACATTAAAGAGCCAGCTCTCAGTCGGACCGGAAAGAAGCCAAGGTAAACAATGCTTTGACGAAAAACTCTTCTATGCTTTGACTGTAAAATGCAGAACTTATCGCACGGTTAGTGAGAAATCGGATGTGCCCAATTCCGTTTGTGCCCAATTCGGTATTCTATTAAAGGCAATGTAAAGATTTGAGAAAAGCTGCTTTGCGAGTTAGAACAACGAGTTTGATTAACAACAATCTGCACGTCTTGTGGGATTCCATTACAACCTTGGATAATCGTTGATATTTATATCGCACTTTAACGTAGAGTTCATATTGCAAAATTGTGTGATTCTGCATATCACGTGAGCAATCTTCATGAAACTCATTTTGATCTAGTACCCAGAAAAAAAACATAAAAAAAAAGAATTTCAGTAGCTATTAGTCATGTATGATTTGGAGTAAACAAGATGTGAGAACAAATGATTTTCCTGCAAGATCTTGCAAGACAATGTGTTTTAACCCAGCTTGTGTTATATCAAACTAACAAAGTTGAAAATCACCGGAGCGCAATGCAGCGGTAGCATGCTTGGCCAAGGTATTTATTAGAATATCGATCAAACTATAGTCTTAAACTTAGTGAGAATTAGAAAGAAAGTTTAACTTACCAGATTAGAAAGACAAAAGCAAATTGATTTTGATCAGAGAATTTATATAAATGAATCGTCAAGAAATGGTGTTTGGAATCAATATTCGGTTCAAACTGGTGAATCTAGATAACTAATATTATAGTGAGATTATTTGTTGTAAAATCTTCCAAGCATGTATTGAATGATTATGATACCTCCGCAAATGTGAACGAATACTTAAAAAAGTGTAAATGCATACCATCTGTGGTACCCCCTGCGAGTGATTTCCGGAAAAATTGCAGAAGCAAACCAGATTGGGTAACCCTTGCGACCCCCACTCTAAATCATGGTTTTAAGATTAGTTTGATATCTTGACTTTCTCGCACTGATAATGAGTATATATACAGCTGATTTTTGAGCCTTTTTTCATCCCCAAAATCCAATCACCATCTTGATCTAATAATCAGATCTCTCCTGTAAATCTCTAAATTCTACTGTAAAATATTTTTCTTGTTATTCTCTCCTTTTGAGAAAATAATTTTTTACTTAGATAAAAACGCTTTTTATTCCGCTTGCGAAAACCCATAACCCAACAAGTTATGGGCCCAGCAGTTTTCTAAGTCATAAAACTAATTTATAAATCAAAACTAAATTATTGTTGACAGCCATAATCCTTTTATGCTTAGTACATTTTTTTCACAACTATTTTGCCTGCTCAAACTACGATGGATCAACAGACAGTAAAGCTGCTGACCTACACAGGAAAGGCAAAGGAATTTCCAATCTGGAGCACAATATTTGTGGCAATGATGCAGACGAAGGGACTCTACAAATCACTTCTTGGGACAGAATATCAACCCAAGGAGCCTGCACCGCTAGCCAATGGGGGGAGCGATGATGAAAAGAAGAACAACAAGGTGCTGAAGGATGCATATGAGAAGGAAGTTGCAGACATCAAGGAGAAACGGAACAATGTGTGGTGCCATCTGGCACTGACTCTAGATGCAGGAACCCTCATGCTGATGAGACATGACTGTGTGGGAGATTCCGGCATCGAAGATGGAGCAAAGGCTTGGAAGCTTTTGCAAAAGAGATTTCAGAGTGTGGAGACGCCGACAGTGGTGAATTTGGTGGCACAGCTTGCTCGACTGCAGCTCGAGGATGCTGAGGATTTAGAGAGCTTATTCACCAGATGACAGGAGTTGCTCACAAGGCTACAAGAAGCTGGGGAAGCAGTCTCAGAGACCCTCTTCAACGCCTTTTTCCTCAATGGTCTGCCAATGAGGTATGAAAGTTTTGTTATACAGGAAAGCTTTAACCCTGCAACAAACTTCACAGAGTTGAGGAAAAGGCTCGAAAACTTCCATGAGAGCACAACACAGAAGCGCAAAGGACAAAGTGGTTCAGTGGCACTGGCAGTGAAGCGTTACTTCAAGAAGGGACCCAAGAAAGGAAACTGCTTTGTGTGTTGGATCCCCGGACACTTTGCCAAGGACTACAGGAGGAAGGAGACAGCACAATGCAGCAAGTGTGGTGAGAAAGGTCACCTAGACAGAGCATGCAAGAGACAAAGAGATGGAGACAAACATGAGTCAGTGGCAATGGGTCAAACATTGGCTTCACCAGACGAAAAATACAGCGCAGCTTTTACCCAGTGGAAAACAGCAGGCATGCTGGAGGACAGTGGTTGTACAGATCACATAGTGGCGAACATCGATGCGTCCTTCGACTTTGTGCCATTCAATCAGTGGTCAGAAATCCCAAAAGAGACGCTTTCAGAATGGTGGGCAGAGGTTGTGTGAGTATCAGCATACCCTCAAACGAAGGGGAATTCCAATGCGAACTCAAAAATGTTTTGTGTGTGCCGGACTGTTCGTCAAACCTCTTATCAGTCTCAAGATGCACGGAGTGGGGACATAGCTCCATTTTCGAGAAAGGAAATAGCTGCATAAAACTCCAGAAGGGAACTCGGGTAAAACTAACACAAGAAAATATTTTGTTTTACTTACCCTGCAGCGTTCTAGAATTCAAGAAGAGTTCCAACAGCGTGAATTTTTACAGTGCAAGGAAGTGGCACAGACAAATGGGTCATTTGAATCAAGCGAATGTGGTCAGGAATGCACCAGAGACAGTGGGGGAACTCAATGATGTATGCAATGTGTGCGCATTGTCCAAGATCACAAAGACTCCAGTACCAAGAGTGACAGAGACCCAAGCAGAAGAAAAGCTGGAGAGGGTGATCACAGACGTGATGGGATCATTCACAGTAGACTCACTGTCAGGGTTCCTGTTTTGCATTGTGTTTGCAGACCAGTACACGAAATTTGTGTTTGTGGACTTGCTTAAGGCAAAGAGTGAAGCACTGGCTAGTCTGAAGAAGTTTGTTTTCAGTGTGGGGACGCCCAAGAAGCTGAGACAAGACAATGCGAAGGAGTTTCTCTCAGAGCAGCTCTAGATGTACTGTTTATGTGCAGGCATTCTGCAGGAGTAGACCATACCAGAGACGCCACAATAGAATGGGTTAACTGAGAGGTGCAACAGGCCACTGCTGGAGACGGCAAGATGCTTGCTCATTGACTCGGGTCTTCCCAAGATGTTGTGAGGAGTAGCAATTATCCATGCAACAAGGATCAGGAACTCGGTTGTGCGACGACGAGAAGAAAAAGGCCCAGCAGAGCTAATGCGACGTATTAAACCAAAGCTTTCAATTAGTAAACTATCTATTTTTGGTTGAACAGTCTTCATGAGGAAGCGGGACAGAGATGTCAGCAAACTTGAACCCAAGGCACTGGAAGGAAAGTTTGTGGGTTACACTGAAGGAGACAATGGATACCTGGTGTACGTAACCAACACACGCAAGTTTGTGGCAGTTCGAGATGTGATCATCAAGGAGTCCGAAGTGGGCTCAATCCTTGACAACACAGAGACACACGACCTACTAGATGAGGGGTCACAGCAACTGGGGATCTGGCAGCCAGATGATGGTCATCAAGACGATGGCAACAAAGAGGAGCCGGACACATCTACTGCCATAAAGGAGGAGTGGCTTGACGCAGAGAGCGTGAACACTCAAGAAACGACACTGAGACGAGATGCCTCGGATGTTGAGGAAGCAGCACTGGACGAAGAATATACTGCAACAACAGAGACTCGGAGTCACTGGAAGACAGTGAAACGGAGGACTTCTCAAGTCAGAGTCAGTTGGCTTCTCTGAAGAGGCACTGGAGCAAGCGGACAGGGCAGATCCCAGACGAGGGTCACGAGCAAGGATTGTTCCGCAATTTTTTGAAGAAATCAGGACCCATCTTGTTGTGACTGAGGGTGACTATGTGGAACCCAAAACAGTCTACGGAGCCAAGCAAGGTGACGATTGGGACCAGTGGCACCGGGCAATGAAGGACGAGGTCAAGGCACTCCAAGACAACGAGACTTGGCACCTAGTGAGACTACCACGGACAGGGACGTCATACCAGGTAAATGGGTCTACAAAGTGAAATTGGGACCCAGTGGTCAAGCGGACAAACACAAAGCACGCTTTGTGGCGAAAGGCTTCAAACAGGTGGAAGGACTGGACTACTTTGAGACTTTTGCGCCTACCTGTAAGCCAGAGACATTCAGGATTCTACTTCAACTATCAGCGAAGCAGGGTCATGTGATGCACTAATTTGATGTCAAGACGGCTTTCCTGCACTCATCAAAAGAGGAAGCCACAGGGGTTTGGAACAGCCACAGGAGTTTGTAAAACAAAGATCAGATGGACTGAAGTTAGTATGCCGACTGAATAAGTCTATTTATGGTTTAAAATAGGCAGCTAACAACAGGTCCTACTGAGACAGGGGTTCACCAGAAGCAGGAATGACCATTGCTTGTTCGCAAGAGCAGATACAGAGGGTCACACCCTCATCTTGGCCTGGGTTAACGACATCATAGTGGCATCAAGAAGCATCCGATGTCAAAAAGGCACTCCAAGCAACATTTCACATGGAAGACAGAGATAGATTACACTAGCCTCTGGGTCTAAGAATCAAAAGAGAAGAGGGCAAAGTCACTGTCGACCAAGAAGGCTACATAGAAACAAATCTTGAGCGGTTTCAAGTGGATCAATGCATAACCTCAAGAACTCAAGCTGATTTGAATTTGAAACTTCAGACAGCACAGAAAGGAGACGAAGAAATGGACCAGAGGATCTACAGAAGCTTGAATGGATCACTTCTGTATCTGGCCCAACAGACGAGGCCAGATATCAAGTTCACAGTCAACATTCTGTCCAGACACAAGAATGCACCTACCAATCAACACTGGATATGTTGAAAAAGACTTCTGCGATATATTCAAGGTTCAAAAGTTTTAAAACTTACTTACTTAAAAGAAGCTAGTTATGATTTAGGGGGGAAAGTGATGCAGACTGGTCCGGTGTTGTAAACGACAGAAAATCAACGACGGGCTACTACTTCAAGTTCAACGGACGTGGCGCAGCACTCAGCTGGGGTGTCAAGAAGCAGGCCACGGTTGCTTTTTCTTCATCAGAAGCAGAATATCAGGGCATGGCAGCAGCAGTTCAAGAAGCATTGTAAGAACTTTTAGAGGATTTCGGCATCCAACAGAAACATTCAATGGCAATTGGAGAGGACAACTAGAGTTGTATTAAATCGTGCCAAAACTCAGTACAAGAGGAGTAAAAACTTTGAGACAAAATTTAACTTCATTCGGGACAAGACGGAAGATGGGACTATTTCAATTCATTGTGTTCCTACTGACAAAATGTCAGCCGACATCTTCACGAAATCTTTTCCCGTATCGAAGGTGGAAATATTCAGAACTGTTTTGATGGGAACAGACTCTACGCAATCAGCTCAAGTCTGAGTGGGGGTGTTGGAATATCGATCAAACTATAATCTTAAACTTAGTGACAATTAGAAAGAAAGTTTTACTTACCAGATTAGAAAGACAAAAGGAAATTGATTTTGATCAGAGAATTTATCTAAATGAATTGTCAAGAAATTGTGCTTAGAATCAATATTCGGTTCAAATTGGTGAATCTAGATAATTAATATTAGAGTTAGATTGTTTGATGTAAAGTCTTCCCAGCATTTATTGAATGATTATGATACCACCGGAAAAGTGAACCCCCTGCGACTGATTTCTGGAAAATTTGCAGAAGCAACCCATATTGGTTAACCCTTGCGACCCCACTGTAAATCTTGGTGCTAAGATTAGTTTTGTATCTTGACTTTCTCGCACTGATAATGAGTATATATACAGCTGATTTTTGCGCCTTTTTTCATCACCAAAATCAAATCACCATCATGATCTTATAATCAGATCTCTCCTGTAAATCTCTAAATTCTACTGTAAAATATCATTCTTGTTAGTCTCTCATTTTGAGAAATTAATTTTTTACTTAGTAAAGAACGCTTTTTATTCCGCTTGCGAAAACCCACAACCCAACAGTATTTCTTTCCAAAACATCTTTTGAGATAACGATTCATTCTGCAAGATCTTCATTTATGTTGCAAAACTGCAAATGTTTCTGCATAATGAAAGTTACACGTTTCCATTGTAATTATGTGAAAATGTTCCAATCACTGATAATCGTTTTTTTTTAAAATTTTTTTACAACTCATTTGATTTTTATAGAAATCTGCATACTCGTTTTGAATTATAATTTTACTGTTTATTGAACCTAATATATTTAATTTGAGCAGAAAGTAATAAATTGTAGATTGGTAGATGCTGGCCATCTTGATAAAAACTAAACGCAGAACACTTTTCTCTTCAAGTGCTGATGATGCTCAAACTTGTTCAGATGATTTGCATATTTGCATGATTACCTTGTATGATCCTGCAGAACTAACGGTTCTTGCAACATCTTGCAAGATTGCCATTCGAAGTATTGAGATTATAGTTTTAAGTACTGAAGCCATTCGAAGTACTGGGATCATCAAACCACACTGAGATCATAATTTTAATCTTAATAAAATTTTAAAAATCGTCACCTAATTTTTGAAAACACACAATGAAATGTTGTTGTAACACAATTTTTGACACATTGACTCACATGGAACCATAAATGATCTTAATTCGTTTACCAAGGATGTACATTCCAAGCATGAAGAATATATTTTATCATAACAAAGGTTTGTAAAAAATATACTAAATAATCAAATGTGGAAGCCTATAGTAAGGGTTAGTGCGAAGCCTATAATATTGTGTGGAAGCCTATAATGTGGAAGCCTATAATATTGAAAAATACCTGATCTCGAATGTGTGCGTAGAAGAACTCGAGTCAAGGATCTACTTGGTCAAATAGAGAGACGGTTACAAAAAAAGATTGCGACTTGTAACTTCAGATTGCGGACTATTTCGGAATAAGATGCGTCAACCAGCGACTCTTCACAGCCACAGCAAAGCTTATTGAGAAAGCGAAGCATGAGAATGCAAAACGAACATTGAATGACAACAATGAATCAAACTGGAGACGCCTGAAGAACGGCAGATTGTCTTTCAAGTTCTTGACAACTTACAGCCCCAATGGAAGCCCGCCTAGGAGCAGGGGCAAATTCCAGCCCAGGAATTCGCTGTTATCGTTTCTGAAATACTCTAAAGGTTGGCAAAGTTCACAGATTTCAAGGGTCATCTAAATGTGAAATGTTTGGTCGCTCAATACGATGCTGCAAAAATGTAAATAATGCTGGCTGCGATGACAATAAGAGTTGTATAGGTTTTCGATGTAAAGAAGTCTAGCAATAATTTTGAAAAAAAATCGCAAAAAAGGAGTTGCATACAAAAAATAGATGCTTCAGTTACAGAGGCCACTTTTTTGTTGATTAGAATTCCTGTTTTTTGTCAGTTTAAGTATTTTAAATAATTATCCTACTTTCGTAATTGCAACAAGAATTGAGTAAAAGCGTTAACAAGCGGTTCCTTTTGTTTTTGAAAACTGTCATTGCATAATTAAGTAGATACAGAATGCAAGGAAGGATTAAAAAAACTTAGAATACAATATGGTACCAAAAAGCTACGTCCAGCATGATTTCTGCTTTTAAAGCATGATTCGTGCTTCATAAGCATTATTTACGCTAATGCGTGAAAAAAGGCGTGAAATTTAGAAGTTTTAAGAGAAATTTCGATCTCTTTTCCTCCACTTAAACAGAAAAGATGGTTTAAACGCTTTGTTCTTTCACCGTCTGCCAAGCTGTTACGCTACGAGATGTCGGATTTTCGTGGTCTAAAATACAAAAACAACTCAACTTGAAGTCAAGATCCAGTGCACAGTATGCATACAAACGTTATTTGAAAAATAACATTTCCGTGCCCCAAAAATTCAGCGGAAGACCCCAAAAATTGTCAAAAAAATCAGAATACAAGTTAGTTACCGATGTTTTGAAAGATCCCAAAACCTCACTGGAGTGCATTAGAGTGGCTTATAGCGCTTTCTCTTGCTACGGCACAATTTCCAGAGGTACAGTTAGACGAATTCTCAAAAATATGGCGTTTTTCAAAAAGGCTGCAAAAAAAGTCTGTTTGAAGAAGAAAAGCAGGTGTTTATATTCAAAATGACTAAAGAAGCCGGTCCTTTTCTGGCAGAATGTTGTTTTTACTGATGAAACAAAGATGCGCATCTCCAGCGACGGAATTGTTACAGTTTTTCGAAGAAATGGAACAAGATTTCTTGAAAAAAAAAATTGGTTTCGGACAAACGATCACTTATGTCTTGGGGTGCAATACAATCAGAGGGAGGGAAATTGGCTGTAAAGTGTTCAAACAAGCTAAACGTTCTCGGTTTTTGGAAATTTTGAAAATTTGTTTTTAAAAGAATATTTTGGTGTACGTAGCTTTTTGGTACCATAGTGCACTTTCCGTCTTCTGATGTCAAGTATTGGGGTTTGAAAAAAACAAATTCAGTTTGATCGAAATAGAAATTATTAGTAATTGGATTTACGTATCAGATTCATATGAGCATTTCAGAACAAAAAGAATGACTTTATTTTGTTTAACCTTCGATATCACTCGAGCGATTGTCAGCAGTTTCACAAAAGTTCTTTCTATAAAACATTTGTTAAAATGCAATAAGGTTACTCTGATGAGATTGTTGACAGAATTTTGTGAAACAATTCAACTGTCAGAAACAACATATTTTCAAATGATTGCTTTTGTAAGGTTTAAGGTTGCTTATATATTACTATTTTTTTACGTAGTAATGGCTCTCATCTCCACACTATGGAGAGGAAATCTCAGGAGAGTAAAATGTGTAGCTACATTTATCCAAGTTCTTGCTAAACTGTTCTGAAAAGGTTTTTAACTATTCAGACAAAAATGTATGCAAGGATTTTTTGCTAATTTTTCTATATTTCAATTCTAACGATAGGTTTCGTTCTTGCTGCATTTTTTGCATCCAGATTTTAACCTCTGATTTTAACTTGCTAAACATACTTACATACATTTTGCTCTTTGCTCTGAAAACTAATTCTTTGCATTTGTTCTGCCAATTGAAATGCTATTTGCTTTTAATCCTTTTTTACTTTAAAAATTAACCGATATATTGAATTTCTTAGTTGTCAAGAACTGATCATGACTGGGCTGTTTATTCTTTCTCTTTAATCGTTTGCGTTTCGAACATTTTTGTTTCTTGGAGCTTTGCCAAAGCCTTGCCCCTACAAATATTTTCTCGGCAACTCTTGATGATTGTCAGTTTTTACTTGTTCGTTACTTAAAGATAATATTTTTTCTCGTTTTTGAGGATTTCTGCAGTTATAAAACATGACGCTGTGTCCTTACAGCCTTTTTCCAAATCGTATCGGCATAAATCCAAAACGTTCAGGTATTAACGGTATTAAATGTAAAGCTTCAACTCGTCACATTGCTGTAATTTTTGACATATACTACCAACAGAGATCCATTGGAGTAAACTTTACGACTTTTATTCTAGAGCTTCAAAAAAAGAGCAGTAACTATCAGAATTTTTGTTCTTGACGGAGTTGGTTTTGTGGTGATAATCTGCACAGTCCTATATGTAGTCCTTTGAGTTTAATGTAATAACAATACTTTTTGCTTTCCAATAGGATTTGCTACACCCCCTTCTCTTTCATTTTGCCCGGTTTGGTAGATTTCTACCTATCCTACCAAATCTATAAAGTTTGAGTACTCTCGCAACCAGATTTCATTAGCAACTAGAATCTTTGGTTAGATTTTAATACTTTCATTTTGTGCCTTTAGTTTATCCGAAATAACTTTGAGTATGAGAATGCTTTGCAGGTATATTAGTTCTGCCATAACCGAACGGTGTTCTAGAGGCTCTACAAAAAAAAAATATCTAGATGCAAACTTAAGTATTTTTAGCCTGAAAACAGAACAAAAAGTTGTAAAAATAAATCGGCGTCCAATTTATGGTATAGTTTTTTGTGCCTACCTTCAGGGTTCTGGGAGTTGAATTGGGAAAACTTTTTAAAAATAAACTTCAACGTCTACTTCAGCAATTCAAACTTTGTTGTTACACTATGGTACCAAAAAGCTACGTACAGCATGATTTCTGCTTTTTAAGCATGATTCGTGCTTCATAAGCATGATTTGCGACAAGGCGTGAAAAAAGGTGTGAAATTTAGAAGTTTTAAGAAATATTTCATTCTCACTTTCTCCGCTTAAACAGAAAAGATGGTTAAACTGCTTTGTTCTTGTCATACGGCAATGGATACCCTTCATGTATCCATATCCGTATTTTATTTTATTTAGTTGTTTTAAATTCCATTTGAAGGGCAAATGCCATTTAAGTTCAGTTGATGTACACTTCCTCCCATTTTAGCAGTTTTTGTCTGTTCACTCTGTCTGTAAAGGAAATACATTCGTTCACGATATAAACAAATCCAAGAGTTGCTTCCGTTATGCATGATTAAACTTTGAACAAACTTTCTTAAATTGTATCATTCTTATTCTTCATTCTCCAATTTGCAGCGCTAACGCTCAGTCTAATTTAATTCTTGCAAACGCTTCTCATTTCAGCTCAGTAGTTTCGACTAGAGTCAATCGCACCGAGATTGCCCATTCTAGAAAATAACCATTTGAACGTAACGACTAAACTTGCCATTCGCGGCACAAGTGCCTATCTCAACTTTTACGAGAGCATTTGCAATTCAATTGACTATACTCATTGTGTATGAGTATAACATGGCGCAGTCAGCAGTGGACTCAAATAAAACACCACTCCACATAGAAGCATTTTGGGAGAAACCGACAGCAACACCTTCTCTGACGTGGGACAAATGGACGCAGCAATGGAAACTGGCTCTACTTGCTAAGGAAGGGATACAATTAGACACCCTGTTAAATAATCCCCCTGCAACGGTGACTTACCCGCCTGAACCTACCTACGAAGAACCGGTAGAAAACCACACACAGGCAACGGAAAGAGATCGTAAAGTTCGAAATCAGCAATTGAAAGTAAACTGGCAAAACCGTTGTAAAAAGGTTGAAGAAATTGGGATTCTCTGTGGAGACAAACCGTGGGGAATTTGTGAGCAAAAGACGATATCATTGCTATATCTGAGCATTGGTACAGAGGGACGGTGGATTTTCAAGAGTAAATACCCTCATTTGCAGATAGAGAAACAACCTTTTAAAGACTTGTGGCGGGTAATGGAGGACTCATTCACAAAGTTTCGTAATATAACTTACAATCGCTTCGTTTTCTACTCGTGTAGGCAGCAAAAAGGAGAGTCGGTGGAAAGTTTCTATGGTCGTGTCATAGAATTGGCGGAAAATTGCAATCTTGGAAGTGAAGAAACTACGCTGATTCGTGATGCATTCATTTTAAATATGCTTGATCACGAGACTCAGAAAGAATTGTTCAAGGAAACAGTAGAACCTCCAAAAGCATTGGAGATAGCCATACAAATGGAAATGGGAGCGCAGAATCAGCAGAAAATAAATCAAAACTTGATGTCAGGAACTACTTCTGTGAATTTCATTAATAGTAACCCAGTACGCAATCGCAACGCGAATGGATCTTCAACAAAACGAGACTTCACACGCTACCCAACTGTCCCTCAAAATTATCAATATACGAGTGTTTGTACAAATTGTGGTCTCCGTTGGAGTCACAATCATAGGCAGATTTGTCCCGCGAATGGTAAGAAATGCAATAATTGTGGTATTATGGGTCATTTCGCCAGAAAATGCCGCAAACCGAAAAAGTCGCAGAATCCGATACAGAAAACTCAAAAATCAAATGTAAACCAAATAGATCAATCGCCGGAAAAAAGTGATGATGAAGAATCCGTCAACTATATAACAAGCTATCAACAATTGTATGAACAGGTGTACGATTCAAACTATGATAGTGATTCAGATGACTATGTAGCGGCGATTTCTTCTGATTCAGTTCATCAATTGGAACCACTGAATGTGGAAGTACAAATGGGGGAAATAAGAACATCTGCTATGATTGACTCTGGAAGTGTCGTCAGCATCATAACAAAAAGTTTAGCGAACAAAATCATCCGATCCACAAAATCAGCCAAATGGACAGATACAACAGAAAAAAGGAATTTGAAAACTTTCTCAAACGAACCAATCAAAGTCATTGGGCACTTGGAAACCACAGTAATCTACAATCAATGGAAAGACACATCAGCAATGCTGACTGTGGTAGACGATGGGCACAAAAATATCATCGGAAGAGATCTGTTCACTACATTGGGACTTGCAGTTGTTCAACAACAACCAGAAACTGGTAAATGTGTTTATAACATCAATAATTCTACATGTAAAATTAAAGAGACAATCGCGACGCAATTTCCACATCTGGTATCAAGAATTGGCTTATCTAAAACACATGTAGCGAAATCAAAGTTTCATCAAAAGTTTACAGCAAAGCATTAAAAAGGTCAACGTGTTCCGATTAATCTCCAACCTAGAGTGTCAGAAGAATTAGAAAGATTACAGACTGAAGGTCATATCGAAAAACTATCTAGTTGCTCTGACGAACATTTTATCTCCCCGATCGTAATCACAGTGAAGAAAGATCAGTCGATAAAGCTAGCATTAGATTCTAAAGTACTAAATAAAGCAATACATAAAAATAAATACCAAATGCCTAATATCGAAATGTTAATTGATACCATCTCACAACACCTTACAAATACACAAAACGGCCAACAAGCATATTTCACCACATTAGACTTAAAGTATGCATATAGTCAACTAAAATTGCATCACGACACAGCAAAACACTGTAATTTTAACATCATATGTGGCGAATCTACTGGTACATATAGATTCAAAACTGGTTTTTATGGACTTAGAGATATGCCGGCAGAATTCAAAAAAAGCTATGGATTACACACTCATAGGCTTGCAAAACACATACTGTTTCTTGGACGTTATCATAATCGTTAGTACCGGCACTGAAGCAGACCATTTAGCATACGTTTACAAGTGTCTCAAAAAATTAGATGACGATAACTTAGGAATTAACCGCCAGAAATGTCACTTTGCTAAATCGGAAATAGAATGGCTAGCTTATAAATTTACACAAACTGGAATATCACCTTTAGAAAGCAAAACAGCAGCAATTTTAACAATACCACCACCAACAACACTAAAACAACTTAGATCATTTCTAGGGTCAGTACACTACATCGGCAAATTTATACCACACTTAGCACAATTATGTCACCCTATTAGACCACTTTTAAAGAAATCTGTAAAATTCATCTGGACAGATGAACACACGAAACATTTTAATCTGATTAAAGAAAAAATCGCAAACAGTACAGAAAATAGCCATGACAATCCAAAATTGGATGTTCGCGTTAAATGTGATGCTTCACGTTCAGGATTGGGGGCAGCATTAGAACAAAACACACCAGATGGTTGGAAGCCAATAGCATTCGCGTCACGATTTCTCAATTCATCGGAAGAACGCTACAGTGTCAATGAATTGGAACTGTTGGGGATAGTTTGGTCAATTGACTATTTTAAATACTATTTGTACGGAAAAAATTTTACGGTAGTGACGGATCATAGAGCCCTATTATCCATACTTAAAGAACATCGATCTAACAAATCGTATAATAGTCGACTGTCTCGATGGATCGATAGATTACTTCCGTACAATTTCACAATTGAACATATGCCAGGTGCAAAGATGGGCCTCGATGACTACATTTCCAGGAACCCATTTGCCAGAGCTAAAAAGATATCTACATACGACGAACATTTTGTTGTAGCAACAATTTCAAAAATCAGTGATTCAATGAATCATCTAATTATAAATAAACAGACAGCAACTAAAAAATTTAAAAGCATTTTAAAGTCAAATTTGCCTTTGCAAAAAGTAAAACGACCATTCGCACCGCGATTACCCACATCACTAAGTGTTAATTCACCTAATTGCAAGGAAGCATTTGCATCACGATTAACTACTTCACCATTGAAAACACCATTCGTACCGCAATTAACACTCCCCAATTCTAAAATTAATTCACATTCTGAACACCCATTTGCGTCGCAAATGCCACTTAAAAGTTGCAAAATTACAATTTGCACTAAATAATCGTAAAGTAAATAATTCACATTCCATTAAAATTTTGCTGCAAAAGAGGTGCAAATGTCAGGCAGTAAAGAAAGTGAACAATCTGAACAGTTATCCACAATACAGCCCATTAATGGTGTTAAATCAAGTAATCCACCTAATAACACTGAATTAAGCGCGAAAGCACAAATTCCTAAGTATAAATACCACTTACACAAAAATCACCCGCTTTTTGCCCAAATTCAGCCTACAAAACACTACTTTGTGAATAAACACTATAAATCTTTCATATCGAACAATTCAATAAACAGTATAAAAACAATGTCAAAGGCCAAAGCAACCCGCTCTAAATCAACCCCTACAAAGGCGAGAGTAACCTTCTCAGACACGCACGACTCCTTCAACACCTGGATCCAATACAACATCACACACAGAAACCCCACCTGGTAGTATGATAGAGGAGGCCGACGACATGATGTTTGCTGAGACACTCAATAAAGTGTTCAGTAAGAAGTTCTTGGCCATACTGACAGGAAAGGATGCGATACTAAAAGAAGTGAAGGACTGTGTGATCAGAAACGACGCGGATCGATTACAAGAGATAAGCCCTTATCTCTTCTCATATTGGAGACATTTAAGCGTCAAACATGGTTGTGTCTGCCTCGATGAAAGAATTGCCATACCCAAATCAATCAAGGACGCGGTGCTGGAAGATATCCACTCCACACACCCAGGCAGTTTCGCCATGCTCTCCCTAGCCCAAAATATCTGGTGGCCCTACATCCACAGAGATATACTGGCAAAAGCCAGTGAGTGCAAAGCTTGCACGGAAATTGGTAAGAACCTCAAATCAGTGATTCCGCACCGCAAATGAACACCTCTACCTAAATGTAGTGAACCAAACGACGAAATACAATTAGACTTTGGTGGACCAATTTTAAATGAGAAAGGCATAGAGCAATATTTTATTACAAGTATAGATAGATATTCTAAATACCCCACAGCAGAAATAGTAAATAATGCATCAGGCCCAAATGTAATCAAATTCTTAAATAAATATATATATCAACACGGAGTACCTAGAACTATTAGATTAGATCAAGCTAGATGTTTCACAGGAAGAAAGTTTGAGATATTTTGTACTGAAAATAATATTACACCTATATATGCACCAGCGAATGATCATAGAGCAATCGGATTAGTAGAACGTATTATTCAAACAATTAAACGACAATTATCTTGCATGAAATCACAATTAAATAAAAAATTTAATTTAGAAACTTCACTAAAAGCAATAATACAACGATTAAGAATATCAAAACAAAAAACAATAAATATCACACCATTTGAAGCACACTTCGGTAGAAAATGTAACACACCTAGATCAAATATCACAACTAAATCTGACAGTAAAAATCTCAATTATAATGCAATAATTAATTATTATTTAGACAAAGATACAATTCCGGGCCGCTCCTACCTGACAGAAGAACAGTGGGCGGATACGGCTCTATGTTCTGACACGGAGATTGAGCGTGTCATTTGCGCCGCAAGTACCCTTGCGAGAACTGAGCAAGAGAAACGAAACGACGGAGAAGAACGTCTTAGTTAGTTCAGACGCCGTTTGCCCCCCAATCCCTTGCTCGGAACGTAGCGTGCAGGTGAAGTTGGCTCGCAAGCTACACGATAACCAACGTCAAAAAAAACTGGATGGCCTATATGAGGTGCTAGCACCAGGAAGCACTGTGTGCAAAGTAAGCCCCATGACGAGTGTGATAAAAGAACCACACAAACAAGAAGTACGGGTTAGGAACTCGGATATCGCTAAATTTGGGACACGGGCTGAAAGAGAAACGGAACTCACACAATATATAGAGCGACGTCCGAAAAAGATCAACGAAAAAATCCTCGAACAAAAAATCCAGAAACACAAGCGAGATCTTATTCGGAAAAACACTGGTGACAAAAAGATTAAACGTAATAGGAGACAAACGGATGATGTGAGTGTTGTTTCATCAGGACGGTCATGCATCTCTACAGCCAGTAATATTGCAAGATCGTTAAAAATGAGAATTCCCAAGAGAAATCCGAAACACGACGAAGCATTCCTGAATCGACCCGATTTAACGCAAATACTTAGATTTAGTCCAATCGCACCGCAATTGGCTACATCAAATACGGCAGGACCATCCTGGGTCGCAAATAGCCTCATCAGTGCAACCAAAGCCTACACCCATTTTGCGAATAACTTCAAAGCGCCAACTCACAACTAGCGACACATCAGATTCCGATACTTCTTCAATTCGGAAAAGCAAGCGAACCTTGAAGAAAAAGACCCAGAAGTCACAAACGATTATTGAAAAAGATCGAAGCACAGAAGGCTACACCGATAATCAGGACATTGGAGTTGCGAGAGATTCTAATGAATGGGTTGAGGAACCCCAAAATCTACCACGGGAGATGACTGTTCTCCAGGCAGAAAATGCAGAAAACAGCGATAGTGAATCAACTTGAATAAAGCAAAACTTTCATAAACTTTTATTTTATCTATTATTTAATATTTTATTACTTAGTAACCGGTGAATATTTATTAATTTTCTGATTTTAATTAGTAATTTATTTTTCTCTCCAAGAGGGGGAAATGTCATACGGCAATGGATACCCTTCATGTATCCATATCCGTATTTTATTTTATTTAGTTGTTGTAAATTCCATTTGAAGGGCAAATGCCATTTAAGTTCAGTTGATGTACACTTCCTCCCATTTTAGCAGTTTTTGTCTGTTCACTCTGTCTGTAAAGGAAATACTTTCGTTCACGATATAAACAAATCCAAGAGTTGCTTCCGTTATGCGTGATTAAATTTTGAACAAACTTTCTTTCTTAAATTGTATCATTCTTATTCTTCATTCTCCAATTTGCAGCGCTAACGCTCAGTCTAATTTAATTCTTGCAAACGCTTCTCATTTGAGCTCAGTAGTTTCGACTAGAGTCAATCGCACCGCGATTGCCCATTCTAGAAAATAACCATTTGAACGTAATGACTAAACTTGCTATTCGCGGCGCAAGTGCCTATCTCAACTTGTACGAGAGCATTTGCAATTCAATTGACTATTCTCATTGTGTATGAGTATAACAGTTCTTATACCTTTTGCCAAGTTGTTACCCTAAGAGATATCGGATTTTCATGGTCTAAAATACAAAAGCAACTCAAATTAAAATCAAGATCCAGTGCACAGTATGCATACAACCGTTACCTGAAAAACAACAGCTTCGAGGCCCAAAAATTGAGCGGAAGACCCCCCAAATGGTCCAAAGAATCAGAAAAAAAGTTAGTTGCCGATGTTTTGAAAGATCCCAAAACCTCACTGGAGCGAATTCGTGTGGCTCATAACGCTTTCTCTTGCTACGATACGATTTCCAGAGGTACAGTTAGACGAATTCGCAAAAATAGTGGCGTTTTTTTAAGAAATGCTGCAAAAAAAGTCAGTTTGAAGAATAAAAGCAATTGTTTTCGTTCAAAATGGTGTATCAATATGCTCAAGAAGCCGTTCTCTTTCTGGCAGAATGTAGTTTTTACTGATGAAACAAGGGTGCGCATCTCCAGCAAGCGACGGAATTGTTAGAGTTTTTCGAAGAAATGGAACGAGATTTTTTGAGAAAAACACAAAAAATTTGAGTTCGGACAAACGATCACCTATGTTTTGGTGTGCTTTTGAAAGCTGTAAAATAAGATGAGTTAAATAATTCGAGAACGATACTACAAGCGAAAATGTAGAAAATTTGTCAACGTTATGTTTTGTAAAATTTAGATGACAGGAAGTGTCCGATGCTATGGTTCCGTATCAATTCTTTCATTAGAGAACTGAGTGACCTGAAGAAGAACACGGCATCATCCAAATTCTACACCGAGAACAAAGATGCACTCGTCGAAATGTGCGAGGTCTGTTTTTGTAACAATTTTTGCACTCATGTATATGTGAAACAACCTCATCCTTAATTGCAAATATTTCCAAAGTCTCTTAATCATTTGTATTTTCAGAATATTTTTTAAATATGGAAAAACTGCTAACTAATAACAATTTGGAAACAAAAAGAGCAGATATAAATAGTTAGAATATTAGCAATTAAGTTTTTCAGTGTGAAAATACATTTTCTATCAGCGATGCTCAATGATAGAGCATGAAATAGTGATCGCTGCATTGAATCGCAAATAATTCAATTGCTTTTCGACGCATTTGCCCTGTCAGTGTATACTAAGTCACTTCATTGTTTATGTCACCCCCCCCCCCCCCCCCCGGGGGGGGGCTGAGGTGCCAGACCGAAAATCGATATGTCCAGACCGTCCCAGACGAAACATGTCTAGACCTCCCAGATGGAAAGTACCCATGTATGTTTATGTCCAGACTATCGTGCGTTCGAAAGCACCAATGGCCAGACTTTCGTGCGTTCATTTTTTCTTTCCAGATCGTTTAATTTTGAAAGCACAATGCTCCCCTGTTGCGTTAATTTTGGTCTGGAGCCTCACCCTGGGCAGTTTATGGAACTATTTCTGCTCAGGTATTTATTCATTTCATACTTATGGGTTCAAAAAATATGGGGGAAATCGATGGATAATTGTAACACCAACGAAAACTTTTTTTATTATAAGGTATACTGTTCTCATCTGATGGACCAAGTCATATCAGTACTAGAACAGTTCTGGGAGCTGTGTGAAATGGGCACACCGGGGCCCTACAACCCACCCAAAAACGACCAACAAGGGGTCATTGCTCCAAAAGTGGGTCTAAAGACGCTTGACACGCGCGCAGAGCCCAAAGAGAGGCTACTACTGGAGTGCTTCCTCAAAACCCAAATCGCGATAGAATCAATAGGGTTTGATATGCCCAATGGCTACTCGGATTTCGCGTTTGCTCTTGGTTAGTTAATAAAATAATTAAATACTAAAGTAATCCTTATAAAGTGTTAGCTTTTAATATTGTAGATATTGAACACGATAGCAATTGTAGTAGAGCCGAAGAATGGACATGCTGAGCGTTTTTCGTTCTGAGCTCATTCAACTTTCAATTGTTTGTTTCCTAGGTTTATAATTTTTCCTAGGTCTCCTAGGTTAATTTTAGATTTCCCAAAAATATAAAATTGGGAAATCTTATTCCTTATACCACTTTTATGCTTTTTCCACAAAATGGTCAAAATGTTCTCAACGCTTTAATTTATTCCAAATCAAAGTAGTACTTGGCTATAGCAAAACAGCTAAGGTCATGGCAACGTGAAATTAACGACCAATTACCAACTCAACTCAAAGACCACTCGATTCAATAAACAGGAAAATAAGCGAAAATGGTGGTGGTTCAAATTGTTTTCGATATTTTTTTTAAAACTCATTTGAAAACCTGACATTACTTATATGTAACAGTTTATAGTTTTTAAGTTAATTGCAAGGAAGTTGATCCTTTCTTTAGTATTAATCTTCAACCTTGCTTTGTATTGCAAAAAAGGGCATAATCGATTTAATATTTTTTAACATAATAAAAATAATTAGAAGTTTGATAAATTATGCTTTCAGTGAGCTTCTTTTCGCCTCAATGAAGCATGGCGTCTTTTAAAACCATTTACTTTATCGGTGTGTCTTTAAAAAAAGGGATACAAGTTCAAAAAAATGTCTCACTGCCAATAAAAGTGAAAAATTGAGGTAAAAAATAACTTTTTCGCTTCTTAGATGCTGTTTTCTGAGAGAAAGCAACAAAAAAAAAGTTTTATTAAATTTTTTCAGAAAAAATTTAATTCAGCCTTTGGAAACTGTTTCTTCGTTAGTTTTATTGCTGCCATAAAATTGATGCCCTCGGGCTTCAGTGTACATTTTAGAGTTTTTTTTTGGGGGGGGGGTCTATTCTGTTCCCCCCTCCGCTTGTTGGACTTATATCTTTTACCCCCCCCCCCCTTAGGCGCACATGTCAATTTTTTATATGGTCACGCAAAATAACAATGGCCGCATATTATAATATGCTCATTGAATATAACAAGCAGGATAGGTGATATGCGTTCGCACATTAAGTTCCGACCCCGCTCATCTACATTTTCACTTAATTGTCTACCAAATGAGGAAGAGATTAAAAAAATTAACACGGCAACATACCGTTCAACAAACTAATAAATGAATAAAACAATCTACATTAGAGGGCCTATGAGACCTGTCACTACCATAATATGACTACCAATAAAGACGGCGATAAAATTCAAACATTTTCAAATATTAATTACGACCAAAACGCGTTGTCCATTTTTTGAAAATCATTAATAACCAAATCAAGATGGCATCAGGTGAAAGTTATACTCAGAAAGTCAAACTGAACTTTATTAGAAAAAAATATGGAACTTATCCTCAATGAGACTTGGTAACAAGTCGAAAAGAAGTGAGCAAAAAGCAAAATTTGATAAAACATTGCTTTTTTGAAATGAATAAAATTTTGAATAAAATCTTTTTGTAAAACGATTATCACAAATTGACAGCAAAAAGAACTACAAAATACTGAAATGTATCTTAATTTCACATCAGTCAAAACGTTTAAACAACGAGAATCTATTGTTTGATTCAGTAAAACATCAAGAAGAGCTCTAATTATTGCGAAGTTATGAAAATGATACAATATTGTAAAATACGAAAAAAAACCTGAATCTGATTAAAAAGTGATAACTTGAAGAATACTATTACTCTCTCTTTAGGAATAAAAATTGAAATTCAATAAAACCATTAGCTACTTACCGATATCAGCTGTAAAGTTCAATGGTTTTTTCTATAGTTGGCCACTGAGACCTTACATCACCAAATATACGTCAACAAAAAAAAACAACAAACAGAGGGCAAAAATAAAAAACTACAGATTCTGCATGAGAATGGTGTCGCAGCCCTTAAAACCATATGTAATGAAAACAAAAAAAATCAATCAAAATTTTGTAAAGCTTTTTCAGTTAGACTGTTAACAATTGTGACAATTTACCGAAGAAACAGAAACAACAGCACAAATGGGCAATTATGCACAGAAAAAAAATTTGTATGAAAACTCGTAGTACCAAAAGCAAGAAAACTTTCTGTTAAAACAATCCGCAAAAAATAGATTTTACTTTACAAGGAAGAAATTTTGACCTCTATTGACTGAGAATACGCAAAAATTGACCTAAATAAAATAAGAAATTGACATGTTCAAAAAAAATCACTGAAATTTCATTAAAACAAATATATTCCTGAAAGCCAAAAAAAACCCTCTGGTTCTCTGAAAACGGACTCTATCTACAATCAGCCTCATGTTTACTTAAGTGAGAGCTGTCATTAATGGAGCCGTGAATAAAAATTTTTGTCAATAATTAACATTAAAAGAACAAAAGCAAAATTTTTTGAAAGAAGGCAGCACTAAAATAAAAATTGAAAATTTTTGATTCTAGGAATCGATGATAATATCGAACCTATCCCCAACTTTGCCGCACACCCAACAAAACACCCAAGTTTTCCAATTGTTTGCAAATTAGACCAATTGTTGAGTGAAAATCTTTAAATATTGAAAAAAAACAACGATGCATTTTGTATAATTATCGAGTTAAATATTCAAAAAACGGCGAAATTTCAATTCCAGAAGACTTTCATAGGGCGCCTAAATTCAGCGTTCTTGTGGAGGTTAAGGAGTCTTTGTTAAGGTTTCTAGGTCGCTACGTCAGGCAAACTTTAAAAAAGTGAACCAAAAAGCGTATTTTGATCCAAATTTTGATGAAAGAAGTTCGAATTTTGAATACTTTATCGAACAATTTTAGCCAAAAAAACTTTAAAAAAACAATTCAGCAACGCTCTTCTATCTCTAACGGTAACAATAGCACTCTGCTGTTGAAAATTTAAACTTATTTTAAATTATGTTACCGAAATTGTGCCAAATTTTAGCAAAAATTACTGAAAACGCGAACAAAAACAGTTGAATGTTCACAAAACTTTAATACTCGATAGCTCCCCGTAAATAACGAAAACCGAAAAAATCTTTTAATTCCATATTCTAGGATGTACGTGCTTTTTAATGATACCACTCACAATTCTGTACGATGAAGATATCGATCGGCCAAAACTGACTGATCAAAAAAAAATCCAGTTGAGTATATAGTTCCTTCCTCCCCACTAAAGTGGGGGTCGGAACAGCAACGCTTTTTTGATAACTGCGTAGAAAACAGTGCGAAACAGAAGAAATCCATTTTTGATGTAGTTTTTCAGCAGGTGCTCTGGGATTAATGTCTAGATTTTCGAATGTTTTTTGAACTTTATGTACTATTTTGTAAACTTCGAGTCAAAAGAGAATTGAGTTAAAAGCATGCTTTTTTCAGATGATGTTAGGGAATAACGGTTCATTTTCCTTTTTGTACACTATTAACTTCAGAAATTGAACTAGAATTAACTGAATAACAAACAATTGCTTTTTCTTGGTTCCTTAGCTATTTTCTTTGTTGACATCGTTATTCTGAATCCCTGGTAACCGATGGTTTCATTTAGCTGCTAAATAATTAAAAATTGATGAAAAATTTGCTTTTCATTATTTTTTCGGTTTTGGTCAACAGTTTTTTTGTTTTGGGTATTTTGAGCTTACTAGCGTCAGGTTAAATTTAAAAAAATACAAAAGTGGGAAAAATCGGAGGGACCTTCAGGTATCAAATTGATAATATCTAATAACCAAACTTGAGATCTTTTTTAAATTTTCTTCAGTATGTTCTTTTTCTCCGTCTATACATTATCAGGTTTATCTTGTTCTCCGGTCTTTTTAATAGAGAGGTTTTCCTGATGTCAAAATGTGGCTTCTGTTAAAACTTTTATAAATAAGAAAACTTAAAAGAAAAAAATCGATATAAATGTCAAATTGTTGACGATGGAAACCTACCTGCTTTATAATTGCAGTATCATTTTTTACCCAGTTTGCTACAAAATTGCATTTTGAAAATCTATTTCTATATTTGTTCTATAGATTTTGGGTATCAGTTTTCACAATAAAACAAGTCGCTTCAATTTTTTTTTCATATTTTCGATAGCATTTAGCGTATTGAGCTTCCACTTCGAGTCTTTTCTGGAATTAAGTTGGCCATGTTATAAACTTAATCAGAATTTTCTGGTTCCGAATGACTTCAGAGACGCCTGTTTAGGTATCCGTTCGTACAGTTTGTCCTACTTCAGCGCCATGCTGAATGGCGGAGTTTTCAAGTTGTCTGCTCATGCGTGCAGAAGAGTGTTCGAAGAGCTAGATGAGAGGAAGAGAAAGAAAAAGGTCTCGAGTAGTCTTGGTCCGGTACAAGATGAGACGTTTACAGGTGGTAGTAGCAGTTTTGATTCTGACAAAGAAGCCAGAAATGAGATCTACTCGTTCAAACACGATATCCTCCTCAGATATGACGCCATGTGGTAAACTTTAATATTTTGAAGAAAAAGAATCTTGTTTTGCAGCCACGAAGTAATAACTTGAAAAAGAGATCGGAAATGATCTGTTTTTTTTTAAAAAAAAAGCCTAGTGCGTAACGTTTATTTGATCAAATTTTGCTTCAAATCTGTTTGGAGCGCTGATAATAGTCTTAATCTGACTTGCGAACAAGCTCTGACCTTAAAGTTCGCAAATCTCTAGACCTTCTCTCAGTTCTCGCAGAAAAATGGTAAGAAAATTTACTCTGTTTCAAGATCGCTTCCAAAATTTTTGCAAATTTTTGCTTTCTTTGACATCAAGAGTATTTAAGGTCCTAAATAGACATTTTTTTAAGATTAAACGGTAAATTTTACAAATGTTAGTCGAGCTGTTGTTCTTTGACATTTTTAAAGCTGTTGCATATTTTAGCCCTCTGGCCGACCTATCCACGGTTGTCAACTGGGAGCCGGGCAAACAAATCTGCCAAGAAATGGCTTTAATGAAGAAACTTTCGGATGTGACAGGATACTTCGACAAGGGACCCATCCCCACAGCCCCGAACCCATTTCCCGCTTTGAACTCTTCGTCGGGTTCTCTAGGAGGCTCTGAAAGCAGTGAGAGCTACGACAAAAGCGGGAAAGGTGACCGTGGCGGAGAGACGGGTTCAGCCGCTGCGGTGGATCTGGTCAGTGAAGCCAGAAGTAACTTCAAAGCATATATCAGCTCCAAACTGGGCAAAAATGCTCACCAATATTTTGCTAACGCCCCACCGCCGAGGTCATCAACGCAGTTTCCTGATGATAGCTTGTGGTTCTATCTTTAAATTGAGAACCTCTTAGTCAAAAACAACGTTTTCTGTTTTCTGTAATTATTTTTAAAACTGCTGATAAGGAAGGGCAAACGAACTCATATTGAGTATTCATTAATATTTCAATTGTAATAATTAGATTTATAATTATCATATCGAAATAATTTTTTGCCGATCAGTTTTATCTCTTTTAGCAAACTATAGCATGTATTCTTCTGTGTCACTTGAAATACCTTCAATATTGTTCGATTTGAATTTCGATTTGAATTTCGCAAAACGAACATTTTTTCCCGCTAGCTTATGAAAACTTTAAATGTCAATATGACGAATTAAGATTTAGTCATAAATTTAGAATTGTTCACGCATTTGACGTTCTGATCAAATTGTGATCAAATTCTGTGAAAGTAAGTTTTATGTGATCATTTATGAGCGTAAATTGAAAACATGGAACGACCTTCAACAGCGACTGGCAGAACAACAAAAAGTACTCAACAACCGACTCCAAGACCTCTTCCCAGGAACCGGTTGACAGTTTCCGACGTTTTTGACGACAAGTCAATCCCAAACCTTGAAAAAATCAGAAGCCATCTTAAAAATGAAGGCCGGCTGCATGAAAAATGTGTGATGAAGATATTATTTATGGCCCAGAAAATTCTGCAAAAAGAGGACACGGTTCTGCATATAACATCGCCAGTGACTATTTGCGGAGATATACATGGACAGTTTTATGATTTATTGCGGCTGTTTGAAATTGGAGGTCCAGTTGGACATTCTGACAAGCAGCAGTATCTATTCCTGGGTGACTATGTTGATAGGGGAATGTTTGGCATTGAATGCGTGTTGCTACTTTGTAGTTTGAAGATAGCGTTCCCAAAAAGAATATTCCTTTTGAGAGGTAAAGTTCCGAATACAAAAAAACCATAAACAAAAAGATTTGAAGGACTTAAGATATGGCAACGAAAAAACACAGACTATAAAGTTCAAGATGAAATGAGGAAAAAATTGCGCATTTTTGGAAACCATGAGATTACAATTCAATTACAAACTTATATAAAGAGATGAAATGAATAAGCAATTGATTTTTTCTCAAAATCCGAGATACCTTCAGGTTACGTGACTCTGGATAAGCCCGGGTCGAGGTGTCACAGCCATTCAACGCAAAATTATGTTAAGATAAGCGATGAATGCAGGAAATTTTGTGAGATAAGCGGCGAAAGCGGTGAAATTACATAAATCAGGCGGTGAATGCGGTGAAAAAAACTTTATCGCCTGGTAGCGATGAAATTACGTAACTTCATCGCTGATTTTAGCGGTGAATTTACATAAATTCAACGCTCTGAAAAAAGCGTCCAAATTATGTGAGATAAGCGGTGATTGAGATGAAATTACATAAATTCACCGCTTAACTTAGTGGTGAACTTACATAAATTCACCGCTTAAAATTGTGTCAGATCAGCAATGAATGCGCTGAAATTATTGGGGAGTAGAGGAGGATTTGTTAGATTCAAGTCCCCCCTAAAAATACCCCTTAATCTTACATCTTTTTAACACTATTTGCTAAGCGGTGAATTTATGTAATTTTGCCACTAAAGTAAGCGGTGAACTTACAAAAAATCACCACTTTTCACTGCATAAAATATGTAATTTCACCGCTAAAAATCCCAAATCTTACAAAAATTCACCGCGCATGTTTTACAGAAGGTAGAGTGAATTTGATTTATATTCAAATAACAAAAAGCTAGAAGTTAATGTGCGATGGCACAATGGAAGCAGAAGTGCATTATATCCAGCAAGTAAGAGGCCCTTGTAAAGGCAGTGAAATGCGGTGAACTTTTGTAAGTTCACCAATTACTACAGCGGAGAAATTACATAATTTCACTGCATTTCACCGCAAAATTTTGTACGAAACTTGCGGTGAAAAAACAACAATATTTCACCGCTTATCTTACATATTTTTCCGGTTTTTATTCGACCTGGGAGGCACTACGAGAATTTGTCATTAGTCGAGAAGCGTCTTTTGTGTTCAGAGTTTTAGTCAAATCTCACGAAAAATATGCGAAAACTCAAAAACAAATAGGTAAAACTTGGCGGCGGTCCAGGTCATCCATCATACATATTTTCCGATCTATAAAGTGGTCAAAAAGGTTTTTTAGCTACACTTCTTTACAAAAATAAGCGCTCAAAAAGCAATTTTACATGGTAAAGTACCTGGTTTTAAACTCGATTTTAAATAGACTACATATGATAGTTTGTTTTGATTTTCATATCAATCGAAGCGTACTCATCAGAACTTTATTATATCTTCATTATAAATTCGTTTAAACTGACAAGATGATTCACCAAGAAAATGCAGATGGAATATGGACAATTTTCCGCAGGTAGCAGTAAACTGAGTCCCACGTAAAATATGTTTCACTTGTTCAGAAAATCTTAAAATTCATAATGCAAATATTCCTGAAAACGACGATGGCAGCAACCAAATCAACAGAATTCACAAGAGATTCAATAAAATGATACTGGCAGAATAAGAAAACTTTCTATCTGAACTTTTTCGCTAAATAGTATTTTCAAGTGAACTGAATTTTGATACAAAAATTCTGATGCTCATGCGTCGATTCATATCAAAATCAAAGGAAACTAAAGAGAGCAATCTATTTTAAAATGACTTCAATTACAGGCACTTTACGTAGGTTGAAATCTATGCGTGTGTGCGTTTACTTTTGTCAACAAGTTGAACATAGAAAACTTTTTGTATTATTTTTCAGTTGTGCAAAAAATGCAAAAAGATTTATTTGATTCAAGGCTTTGGAAAACAAATAGTGAGTTACAGAAGCAGCAAATGAAGCCATTACAGCATCAAAATTGATATAAGAGCAAAAAATTTCAGAAAATGTGTCAATCATAAAACATCATGAGTTAAATGAGTTCTTATTAGCCTTTACATTAGGTTTTCAGTAGCAAGATATTTGTGTTCTCGTGGGACGTTGTTGCTTTTTTACAACTCGAGTAGAATTTTTGGTGCAGAGTATTTTTCAATATTTTTAGGGGTGTATTTAAAACATATTCTAAAAGTCAATGTCGCACGTGACAATTCGTTGTTTTTGTTAAACGGTCAAACAATTTGAAGAGCAGAAGATCAGAGAAATTTTGGTGTTCATGTGGCATCTTTGAAAGAGACTGAAAAGCTGTTGTGAAAGCATGACCACATCAATTATACACTATGCTTTCCTCTGCTCTGATCTTGATCTGTTTAGTGATTTCGCCGTTGTAGACGCTTTTTAGCGGATTTTGTACGCTTTTTGTCTGAGGATCTTGGAAAGTTTTTCGTTGAAAAAAATGTTTTTCTTGTTAGCTTTCATAGTCTTTTGAATTCGTTAATTTTATTTTAAACTTGTTATAGTTGACAAAAGTAAGTTAAAAGTAAGCAAATTTGAAAATTTGTGTCATTGAGTTACTTTGCCTATATAATTCTTTTTTTTTGCTTCCAAAATAAATTTGCAGGTCCAATTCTTTATTTAGTGTGGTTTTTAAAAGTTTTGTGACTAAAAATATTCTTTTCACAGCAAACTTTACTATCAAACAACTTAAATAGTTCTGTAGTTTTTTGGAATATTTCTCATGTTCGATGTGTTTTGGTTAGGCTCGGGTGTCGTCTGTTTCAGAATGAGTGAGCGAAAATTTTTTTCTCAGTTATTTTGAAACCAGTTATTGAGAACTTGCAATTTTTGTATCACACAACTGCAAGGTTATTTATTATTTAAGGATAAAATACATCTAAATTTTTTTAATAGGAGCGGGTTATTTAGATGTTGTGCATTAGTTTTTTTCTTTTTCCTTGGTTTTTCTCCTTTTTCTCAGATCATTTTCATATTTTGCCACCTTTTATTAATCATTTGTTGAACACAATTATATTCTAACAGGTAGAAAAAACAAAAATTCTGGTGTAGCAGTAAATGAAAAATTGACGAGGAATTGCGTTCATAACATGCTTTTGCCCTTATAATTAGTGTCCTTTGTTTGCTGTCTCAAATTGAATTGTATCATGAGCTTAAGAGTTTCTTTTATAAGTTATCGTTTAGCTAAGTTGTAAAATACAGTTTACTTTGAATCGTTCCCGGAATCCTCTGGCTCCATTTTTTTAAAATCTTTTCAAACTTTTCGACTTTGTGATTCCAATGAGAAGACAAATTAATGCAGGTATTTCAGTCACGTTTTTAAACAAATTTATGGTAATTGAGAGTCAGTTTTTTTGTGACTTGGGGTAATCATGTACTCAAGTTGCGCTGGTTTAGAATTGCTTGAAATCCTGAAGCAGCAGGTGACATTTTATGACCTTGAAATCAATTATTGTCAAAAACATAATAGCGCATATTTTATGTTTTATATTGGTTTAAAAAATTCAGTTTTCTTATTGTTTATTTTTTTAGAGTGGGTGTTATCGGTTGCTAATGAGGCAAAAGTTAAATATTAGTGAACTATCGATAATTCCCTGCATTTGTTGTTCTCTTTATTTTTTAATCAATTGGTGTGTCAATAAGGGCAGTTTTCAACTGCTGCTAATGATGCATAAAGAAACCTCATTAACGGATGAAATTCTTAACTAGAGATTTCTGTACTATGACAAAATATGTTTGTTGTGCATATTTTGTCAGAATTTTTTGTGCTTTTTTATTATCATTTCAATTAAGTTCTATAAAACAACGTCACGTCTGTAGCTAGTGATGCATTATTTGAACTAAATAGTCGCCCAAAATTAACCAGCACGTTCACTGACTCTAAAACTTTTGATTTTCATAACAGCTAAGGGTGGTTTAAAGGTTTTTGTGTTTTTATGGAGCTGTAACCTTTTTTGCTGTTTTTTTGCGTTTCTGTTGCTCAGTCTTAATAAAAAAAACAGTTTTATTGCCTGTTTTTTGTTGGTTTTCTTGTTTAGTTAAGATTTTTGGCTATCTTTCATGAAGAAAATAATTTTGAAAATTAAAAAAAATAATAATATTGTTTTGCAACGAGAACCCTCATAACAGAGTGTTTAAGCTCAAATATATAGACCATGGAGTGCATAGCGTTATCATGTACGGTTTCTTGGTTTTCAGAATAGAATTGCTCTGGGAATTCGGGTACGGTCAGTTTGAAATTATACAATATCCTTATTTGAAACTAAATAAAATTCAGCACGCGTTGCCTTAAAAGTTAAAATAACTTCGGCCTTTCTCTTGTTTGTCTATGTTCAAACTCAAAAAGAATAAAAATGAGCTTGTAGAAAAATTTTGGTGTAAAGAACGCAAAGTTATTGCATTTTTTCTGTTTCAAATTTAAAATACCGCAAACAATACTGGAATTTTTTATTGAAAAAAAAACAATTTTTCCTTTGCCTTATAAGAATTCTTGCAGTTTTCATATCAATGATTTACTATTGCAAATATTTTCTTTCATAGAGAACTGTGGAGAAAAACGTAACACATGTATACTAATTATAATAAATATTTTCATTCGAGTGAATAACAATGCAGATTCTTGAAACTTTTGCAATTAAAGATGAATTGCTTTTTTCTACCTTTTTTCTTATACAATGCAAACTTTTGTGGTTGAAAATCAGTTTCATTAGCCTTTTTGACTGAACTGCTTACCGTAGGCTTTTTAGTTGGAGTGAGTTTGCATGGTTAACTTGCAAGAAAGCACAAAATTCTTAAATGGGATTGTTAACTTCAACTTCTGAGAGTAGAGATATTTCTTTGACCAATGTTTATCTTACAAGAGCTTGAATTTCGGAGAGTTAATTTGCAAATTGCAAGCTTTTTATTAGTTCATTTCAGTCAAATTTTGTTGGCATTGCTTTTCATTGGTGTACTATCTTTTTTTAAATTCCAAATGTAGACGAGGAGAAGTTGCATATTAGAAGCCATAAATTTAAAAACTTTTTAAAAAGAGAACTGAAAGTCTCAAATGACTTTTGTTTGCTCATTCAGCACTTTTTACTGCGTCACTTCCATTTCTGACTAATCTTCTCCATCTACAACAGACCAAAACGGAAGAAAACTTTTTTATTGTTTCAGGTTTACTCTGGTTCTAAATTAGTTTTAGCTGTTCTCTTAGACTTGACTTCTTTGCCGCAATTAACAAATTTTAATCCCAATTTTTCAAATACGTGTCGTTGAAATATGTAACACACACATATCTACAGTTTTTCCGTTATTCTCCTTCACTCTGGCTAATTTCTACTAGAATGTACATGTTTCAATTGGCAAATTAAATTTTTCAACAGAAAAACGTTTACAGTGTGATGCGATTTCCCGCGCGTAGAATATTAAACTTGCAATATCTTAGTTGAATGCTTAAATCGTATGAACTTACAAGTTGGCCGGTTATTTTATATTAACTTGGCAGCAAAACTTGTAAAACATCTGATAAAATTATCATACGTTCTCGACGTTTTTTCCGTGATTTCGAATAAAAATTGTTCTAAATAAAATTCCTCTATATCGATTTGGTACAAATAGAAAGCGTGCATCCGTAATAAATGTTAATCGCCATTGAGAAAAACGGCATATTGTATATATTATCACAAATATTAAGACCTTTTTGTGCTTCAGGAAATCACGAATGCCGCCACTTGACAGACTACTTCACATTTAAAAAAGAGTGCGTGGTTAAGTACACGGAAGGAGTGTATAACCAGGTGATGGAAATGTTCGATTGTCTTCCGTTGGCTGCGATTGTGAACAAACAGTTCTTCTGTGTCCACGGAGGACTCAGTCCCAGAGTCAAGACCATCGAGGATGTCCGAAGGATCAACAGGTTCCAGGAACCTAACAGAAAAGGTTATATACGTTAATATACCAGTTGGTGGAGAATTATAAAGCTTTTGATTGAATACAATGAAGCAGCACAGCTTAAAATTGAAAGGGAAAACGAAAATCTCCTAGATAGTTGTAATTGGTTAGTGATGAGGAGTCAAGGTTGAGGTCGGGGACCCAAAACAGGTATTTGCCCATGGGCATTTGGCCGAATCAAACAGACGAAAATTTTCTATTGGCCAGACGGACGGCGCTACCAAATTTATTTCCAGACCACTGAGTGTGGTGGCACCGGACCCCCTGTCCGCGACCCAAGTCGGTCTGGCCAACACCTGTGTTCGGTCACAGACCTCATCTTGAGGTATTTAGTTATTTTTATTATAGCAGGTGGTAAAGGAGTGGGCTAAACCTAAAGAGGCAGGGATCCAGATTGAAATGAGTTCTAATAAAACTTGAATCAGATCTGAATTCGCTCACATACAGTTGAAAATTGCCGATTCAAAAATTGTTGAAAATTAAATACTTACTTTGATCAGAACCTATTTAGGGAATGAGAAAATAACCGATGATCAGGAAGCGAAATTTCTAGGTAGTCAATGCTAAACGCGAAATACCCTTTCCTACGTCTCGCATGATGTCATACAAATCATAGCGTATTTCCTGTAGGTACGATCCTAGCATAAAACCAAGGAAAATCTATCGTTTGAAATAAACCCTGAACATTATTTACGATCCTTGAAAGAAACGAAAGAGAACACATATGTTTCTTCAATGAAACTAAAAAAACATGATCCTTGCAGGTATATCAAGAAGTAGTAAACAATTTTAAGGTTATTAGAGTTTTCAGAAAACGAAATAAATCATACATGCAGAAGTATGAAATCAAGAAAACCATATACGTTGCTTTTTTAAAACTCAAATAATGTTTTATGATGGGCAAATCGGGTTACGAAAGGTGAGTATCGCACACAGTTCTAACAACAATTGCTTAGGTGACGCAATGGCGGACCTTCTGTGGTCTGATCCGATCAAGGACTTTGATAAGGACGAAACAGATGAACACTTCACCCACAATGATGCAAGGAAGATCTCTTTCTACTACACATACAAGGCAGTCTGTGATTTCCTCGAAACAAACAAACTTCTCAGGTATTATTTTTATGACCGCTGCTAACTTACATCATAATGAAAGTGTAGGTTTAATCGGGAAATGATGCAAAAGTTTCGCAAAATAAGTATTGCGTCCCCGAAAGTTTTCAACTTTTAGAAGCGAAAGCGTTGAATTTGGTAAACTTTTGCCCGAGCTGCGTCAAATACAGTTGCAAAAATTATCAAAATATTAAAACATTTATTGGGCTCAAGAATGGCCCAGCAATTAATTTTAGTGATCAATTGAATATGAAGCATATTGAATATGTCATTCACCTCCCCTCGGCTCAAATTTTTTTTTTAATACATGATTCACGGTGGCCTGTGTCTAATTAATAATCTCAAAAGATGTATAAGATTAGCGGGATACTCGGGAGAATTTATAGATAGTTCCACTCAAATTTGTAGAAAAGATTCAAGATGGGGGCATTGCGGTTAAATTAAAGTAAACAATTGCCCTCCATTCCTACTCTTATATAGTTTTGAGGGGTATTTTTTGCATGGGAGGGTGTAATTCACCACAGTACCCCTTTCACTCACGTTTTTGGGGACTCTGGGGTAATTTTGATAATTTGACCTATAAGGCGACAAAATTTCAGTGAAATGGTGCTCTTGATGTGCATCTAAACTACAGGTTTTAATTTAATCTTTCGTAAGAAAAATATTTTTTCGCGTGACTAAACTAGCTTCCATTTAAAAATTTCGCTTGAATTGCAATCAATTGCTGACTGCTTGAAAACAAAAGTTTTTCTTGTAAGACCCTGCAAGATTCTTGCAACACGAAGTTAATCTTATAAGATCTTACTCTTGCGAGATTAACTTCTTTCGGAAGAACCTTGTCCTTACGGTCATGACAATCAGACCCTCGAAAGGATCTTCAAAATAGCAATCTTTTCCGTCTTTTCTTCACATGAATTGATCTTTCCAAATTTTATAAATCAACGTGGAAATATTTTTTTTCCGTTTTCTATAAAACGCTTTTGAGTTGATTTCGAGACATTACAGTGTCATTAATGTTACCTGAATTTCTCATCAATGCTCAAAATGTTGTTTCATTTTTTGTACTGTCCTCTTATATTGAGATATCTCGCATCTCAAATGGATCCGGTTAAGAAATACAACTGTTTGTAAAAAAAAACATTTAATAACAAAATGATTTACAAACTTTTGCAAAGTTGAACTTGCAGGGAGACTTTATCAAGTGTTTTGAAATTTGTCATTTTTAAATTCCAGCTTTGTCATTGATTTTTGGTCAGTAATACTAATCAGCTCGAAAGCAGCTGATGACAAATTTTCCTTCTGCTCGGAGAATTCAATGAACTAACGAAAAATTACAATATACATTCTGACACTAAATAGTCTACCATGTTGAAGGTGACAAGAACAGTTCCTACCTAGAGTTGCATGAAAAACCACTTGCACAAGAGCTGACGGTTGTGAAGTATTCTTTTAGGAAAGAAGAAAATTACCGTAGGTCCCTGATGAAACTATTTCAAAGAGACTAAATAAAATTCAAATTTTAACTTTCATGGGTGATTTTTCTAGCTGCGAAGCTGTAAGCTGAGTGGAGCTATATTCTTGTGTTTTTTTTAAAGATCTGTTCATTTATTTTCATGATTTTTTAAATCCAATTTTAGCGACGATTTTGGTCACGCCAAAATAGCGAGCGGTTTTGAGTCGTGAAATTAGTTTCACCTTAATTTTGATGCAAAATTTAATTTTGATTTTTGTTCAAACGCAGAGAAAAGTGCGTTTGAAAAAAATTCTTTTTCTTGCGTGTGGTTTTTTTTCACCTGCAGCAATTAAACTTTGACAAATACCGTTTTTAATAACCGCCGTCAGCCTCCCAACGGCTATTATTTAGGCGCTGTCCTTTATTTAAATTCACCCTACCTTTTGATCACTTTTTTAGTTTTACATAGGTCACGATTTCCACGTTTGACTGCTGACTTACATCACCTGGTTCGGGAATGGATTTTAATTTTTTCACGCATTAAATTAAGCAATGTAGTGAATACGATCAAAGGCAAAAGAGTAAAATCAATAGATTGAAAGAAACAGGATAAGCATATAAAGCTTGGCTATTAAGTCATAGTGCATTGCATTACCAAAGTTCGTTATAGCGATTGCAAGCTGGCATTAGTATAATGCTTAATAGCGTTCAGTTTAGAACCCCTATAAAGCACAATTTTAGATTCTAACCGAAAATGCAGAATTTTCACACCAAAATTTTGAAAAAAAAAATGACACTTAGGAATTTTTTGTCAGTTTCTATCTCTTATTTTTTGTACGCTAAGCGGGACAACGGTTGCTATTTTCATATTCCATTGTAAGACTATTTTTTGTTTAGTCAAAGAAAATTCTTTGAATTGTTTCAGCACTTAGTCTGCTATGTTTTTTAAAATTCAAAGAACTTGAGTTCTATTGAGGAGTTGTCCTCTTTTATGATCTGTTCACACATTTAAATGATTTTTGAAGTCAAATTGCAGTGATGGTTTTGGTCATGCCGAACCAGGAATTGGAGCAAAATTGCGAGTGGTATTGCGGCGCAATATTTTGTTGCTCCAGTTTTAATGTAGTTTTTTTCGATTTTTTGGATTCAAATTTTTGTTTTTTGATTCTCCTACTCTAAACATTGTCCATTTTATGTCTAAATTTTTGATTAGTCAATAAATTTACTTTGAATTGTATTTCAGAACTTGTGCTGCTGTTTTTTCTTGTTCCGTCATCTGACGCTCTTTTTTCGTTTTACATTTATTCACACAGCAAAGCTGAAAAAGCCAAATTTTCAGAATGATTTTTCCTCTCACTGGCACCATTTGCGTGCGTGACGTAATTTCTCACTCTCTCCTCTAGTAAAAGATGTTAGATCACTTGCCTGATTAGAATTTGATCATACGTGACTTTCCAGAGCCAATAAAATTACTTTTGCACTTTAAAACTTCAGTTGAAATTGAATTATTTTAAGGTCAAATGAACTCATTTGTGTTATAAGGTCCCTAATAAAAACGTTCTGCGGAATAAGATTTAACAATTTGTATTAAGTTACCGCTGATTGTTTATCATACCTTTTGAGTGGCGTGAATAAATTTTTGAATTTATAAATTTATCTATTTTTATCTCTTTATACGACACGCAAGTCTTGATTTTTCGCAAGTATTTCGACAATCTGCCGTCAATGTTTATGTAATTCAACACAAAGTGTTACGAAGTTAATATGACATTTTAACATGTCAAACTGAACTGCGGCCCAATATTCGATATATATCATAAATTGGACGTCTGTTGTGTGTGATAGCATAATCAGAGGTCACGAGGCTAAAGACATGGGGTACCAGATGCACAGGAGCAGCAGCAGGTCTAAGTTCCCCTCTCTCATCACCATCTTCTCTGCTCCCAATTACTGTGACAACTACAAGAACAAAGCCGTTATCCTTTGCTACGACGAGAAAAAACAACTCAACATGAAGGTTACAAAAATCCCGCAATTGAAAACAACTGAAACTGAATCTTAAACAAATTGACTTAAGCTAGTGTGATAAGGGTTAAAATTTTCGAATAAGGGAAAGATTTGAACATTTGAACCAAAAAAATGGCATTAGGAGTCATCGTCCTGCCAAATAAAAGGACCACTTGGTTCAGTTTACCTCTATAATTCTAGGAAACGTATTTTAATATTTAAAAAGGAACGCGCCAAAGGAACGATTATACAAATTAGTAATAATGAATTGTCTTTGTCCTGTCGCCAAACTCTGTCGACGGTAACGGTGTCGGTGATTATAATGTGGCATTTAGAGTTAATTCATCGTCGACAGCATTCATCTTCCATATAGCTCAATTTTGTTCAAATTAGCTCAAAATTAAGCTCTCTGCAGATTACCTGTTCTCTGGTCTGATACTGATTTATTTTTTCTTAGATCTTGATCTGAACTGTTTTCTTGCTATACAGACCTTCACCCATTCGTACCACCCGTACTGGCTGCCCAACTTCATGAATGGACTGTCGTGGTCTCTTCCCTTTGCAGGCAAAATGATCACCAACATCCTCTACACAATCATACAAGTCTGCACAGAGGTCAGATTACCACACTATTCAAGTGCGCAAGTACACATTAGTTGGTCACACAAATATAAAACTGGGCGTTGGATATAAGACAAAAAAATAATTTGTCGACATTAGGCAAAAATTTTTCGGAAATTATCTATTGGGCATAGACGATAAGCCATTGGGCGATAGTATGAGAAAAGCTGCCGCATTGGGAAAAAGTGAATATGCTCAAAAGAATGCAAAAAGTAGACTTTTTCTGTTGTTTGTAACACATTCTCTTGGGAAGACGGATGTAAGGACACGTAACTACTTGATAATGTCAAGTGGGTTTTGAAGTGTCCCTTTGGAACTTGGTGTTCGCCACAAAGTTTCCAAAAAGTCCAAGTCCAAAATTTTTGCCTAATGAGGACCAAAATTGTTTTCGCGTAATATCCAAAATTGTTTTCGCCAAATGCACTTGAGCCATATATACGAGAAGAGTAAGTCGAAAATACTCAAATATTGTTATTTTGATTCACTCAAACATTAACTCACTTTAACTAAACTGAAACCTGTGTCAACTTAACTGCAAATTGTGACTGAACGAAATCAAAAGTCTTGAATTGTTCAACTTCGATTTCTGATTTCAATATCTCTTTAATTAACGGAATCTGTTTCAACCAGGAGGAGTTGTCCAAGATGGACTCGAGAGACAGTGACATCCACAATAAGGAAATGCTTCTTGATAAAGTGAAGGCCGTGGGCAAGATGCAGAAGTACTACGACCAAATGGCAGAGAGCAATGACCTCGCTATCAAACTAAAGGGTACATAGCCCCAAAAGATCAATTGTAGAATACTACTAGCCTCTTGTGTAACATTACCACTCCCCTCTTCCCTGTATAAGCTATTCAAACCGCAGTCAAGTATGCAATATTTTTTTTAATCCAACCCTCGAAAATTATTTCCAGGTTAAGCACCTAATGTGAGTTTGTGGCTTAATTTTGGCGAACTGGCATCTTTTGCGGAGGGGTTCAAAAGCGGTATCAGTGAAACTTTTCTAAAAGAGAATCAATCCTTGACAGGATATTGCCAAAAAGTGAAGAATCAATAATATTTCTCATTTCCAATGCTTCGTATAGCTTATATGCTCAAAATTATTCCTAGGTTTTTTGCAATTCTGACAACGAACCCTCTGAAATATTCCTTTCAAATTAAGCAAACTCAAAAAGGTCTACATTTGCAGGCGAAAACATGTCGAAAGTGAAAAATGAAAAAGTGTTTCTTTTTCAGTTGTTTGTTAAGCAACAAATCATAGCGCCTATATTTCAATGGAGATTTGTCCACTTTTCAGTCGATTCCGAATGATAGCTTTATTACATATTCGATAGATCTAAATTCTTCAGGGAATCTTTCAGTTAATTAGCCGAAATGGCAAAAAATAATAACATTCAACTTTTTCTAATTATGAAGCTGACTTCTTCCCGGATCAAAGTCGCATAGTAAATCAATACTGAATCAAAGTATTCCAATTCCGTAATTTTACTCTGAACAGTACTATGTTCAAGTCATTTATTATAGCTGCGAAGCTGTAAGCTGAGCGTAGCTATATTGCGGTGCTCTTGGTTTTTTACAATTCAAAGAATTTGAATTGTATTGGGGCGCTGTCTTTTTTTTAAGATCTGTTCACACATTTTCATGATTTTTGAAGTCAAATTGGAGTGGTGATTTTGGTCACGCCGAAACAGGAAATGGAGCGAAAAAGCGAGTGGTTTTGCGGCGTGAAATTTTTTCGCTCTAAATTTAAAGTAGAGTGAGAAAATGGTGTTTGAAGAAAAATTCGCTTTCTCGCTAGTGGTTTTTTGTTCACATGCGGCAATTTCACTTTGATTTATTCTCTTTTTTCGATTTTTTGGATCGGATTTTTTTCTAAATGGTTTTTCCAATCCATTCATAGTCCGTTTTAGGTCTAGTTTTTTTAGTCAATGAAAATTCTTTGAATTGTACGTCAGGACTTGTCCTGCTATGTTTTTTGTTTCGTCGTCTGACGCTCTTTTTTCGTTTTACATTTGTTCACACAGCAAAGCTGAAAAAGTCAAATTTTCTGAATGACTTCTTCCTCTCACTAACGGCATTTGCGCGCGTGACGTCATTTCTCACTCGCTTTAGCGAAAGTTTTTAGGTTATTTGCGTGATTAGATTTTGATCATACGTGACTTACCTCACTCAACAAAATGACTTTTGCAGTTTAAAACTTAGGTTTAATTTGAATTTGTTTAAGGTCAAAGGAAATCATATGTGCAGTAAAAGTTCCTAATAAGAGGCTTCTGTAGAAAGAATTTTTAAAACCTTTATTGATTTATCGCTGAATGTTTTTTAGCCTAGTTTTTTGAGCGGCGTCGATTTTTTTTTCAATTTAGGTCTGTATCTGTTTCTATCTCTATTATATGGCACGCAGGTCTATTCTTTCTGAGCTATTCCGGCAATCTGCCGGCTATGTTTAGACTTTCCAAGGTAAAACCAGAACAAAAATTAAAGTTATGCTGAATTTATACTGGAGCAACCGTCTGAGAATGAGATTCAAATACACTTACACAGCCTAAATATACGATGGAACCGAATGGGCTAACTCTGGCCGAAAAAATGTCCACCTCAATTCCACCTCAATTCTTCTTAATTATTGGCCTTATGTAGGATTTAAATTTCAGCTAAGGTGGTTCGGGGGCCTTAGCCTCTAAATTTCACCAAATTTTGAAGATAAATCCTAATTAATGTATTTCTCTAAGTTATCCCTCTAGGCGACTTTAATTCTCTTAAAAACCTTCTGCCCTAACTAACTTATAAAGAAAACCGGGCAGAAACGTTTACTTAGAAAAAGTTAACTTACACCAGCTAACTTCTAGTACTTATGCAAACTGAGAAAATTATATCAAAAACAAGTCGAAGTCAAACTATGAACTCTCTGTCTTACCAACAGAAAGGAGAGACTTCACATACAAAAATAAAATAAAAAGAAGCTCTGAAAATCTACAAAAATCAAGCGGTATATTTACTCCAACAAAAATAAATAATAGAGATATAATCAAGTCCGATTTTTTTGTCAACTAATCTTATGCGAAAAAGTCCCAAAAAAATCACATGGTTGAATTAATTTTATCCCCAATTTGGTAAGTAACCTCCGATTTGAGCTGAGAAATCTTAAGTTTCATTAAAGGTTCTAAATCCGCTCAGGCTAGACAAAGTCAGAACTATCATTACTAATCAAAATCAATGTTTATTCAATAAACCGCTGATAACTTACTGAGCTAATATTCTTTCATCGTAATTTAATCCAAAATTTCTGAGAAGTAACCCAAAGTTAGTACTTTGCTATAATTTATAAAGTTTTCTTAATTCTTTTAAGGTATCTTAAGAAAGAAATTTCATTTCTACAACATCCACTCGGACTTGACTATTCTTCTGAATGGTTATTAGTAAAAAAAACTAAAAGAATTACCTTAACAATATGAAGGCACAATATAATTACAAGTAGAACAGTTGTGAAGTTCTAGCGAGTCCTTGGTCTCAATATCATGGCTCGTTGCATACAGAAGTTCAGTAAGTTACCTCGAGTTTCTCAATCTTCGATATCTGTAGTGTCTTTCCTGACCACTTCGTTCGCAGATCACCTGAGCTCTTGACTGCGACTGCTGGTCGCCGATTATCACTTTCTGTCCCCTGATCGGATGCTCTTTCGCCCACCGCATCTTTTGCTGCCAAGAAAGAATCAAATCCAAAAATGGAAGTCAAATTCTGGGTTCAGGGGTACTTCTTCCAACTCTGTTTGCTTTGCCATTTCTCAGGTCGCCCGCACGCGCACGCGGAAATGTTAAACCTCAAGTATAAAACCTTGCCCACAGTAACAGCAAGACCCACGTATGTCTATCGCCTCAACTCTTTGGTGATCTGCCTATAGAGCAGTCCCTCTGTAAAAATCCAGTTAGCCAATCTTTTCAGCTTTGCCTGTGGAACCAAAGGGTTGTCACGTACACAAGTCGGATGCGCTCTGTCTGCCCAGTTCATGAGTGTTTCTCCCTGATGCTGCCTGATGTTGAGCATAGAGATTGACATGGTTTTGAGGAGTTTTATCTATAACAACAAAGGGGTTTAATGGCTTGCCCAACAGAAGACTTCTACCAGGAGTACGAAGAAACGAAAGTCTTGAATCTTCTCCTTTTATTTAAAACAAATATTAATATCTATCTCCACAACAAACGTTTCTCGGTATTAAATTTTCTGCAGTCCTTTTTTTAAATAAATTAAATGTGAAAAAATCAAATGTTCAAACGTTCATAACAAAAGCGGTCAAAGATTCGCCATTTCGACAACCGTGCCCGGACATCTATCACTCTTCCGCGCAGTTAACTAAATATATTAATCAACGACTGATATAAACAAGGAATAAAGGCTCTTGCTATGATAAAACTTGCATTCATTCAATTGTTAAAGAAGGAGAAAATAAAAAATTAACGATTTAACGCTTAGTTGGGAGAAATCTTAAACAGTAAAAGATAACTCTGTGGTCACCAATAAAGAGTTTGAAATTCAACTGATGTGGTTCGGGGGCCTTAGCCTCTAAATTCCAACAAGTTTTGAAAATAAATCTTAAGTATTGTTTTTTTCTCAAAGTTAGCCCTCTAGGTGACTTCAATTCCCTTGAAGATCTTCTACCCTAACTAATTTATGAAGAAAAACGGGAACAATCCTAGACTTGGAAAAAGTTAACTTACACTAACTAAATTCTAATAGTTATGCCTACTGCGAAAACAAGCCGAAATCCAACAACGAACTCTCTGTCTTAACCACAGAAAACAGAGACTTCAACTCTAAAACTAATTTTGTTAAGAAGCTCTGAAAATCTACAAAAATCTAGCACTATATTTACTCCGCAAAGTAAATAATACAGATATAATCAAGTCCGATTTTTTTATCAACTAACCTTATGCAAAAAAGTCCCAAAAAAATCATATGGCTGAATTAATTTTATCCCCATTTTGGCAAGTAACCTCTAATCTTAGCTGAGAAATCTTAAATTTCAATAAAGGTTCTAAATCAATTCAGTTTAGACAAAGTCGGAACTATCATTACTAATCAAAATCGATATTTGTTCAGTAAACCGCTTATAACTTACTAAGCTAATATTCTTTCATCATAATTTAATTCAAAACTTCTGAGAAATAACCCAAGGTTAGTACTTTGCTATAATTTCATAAGTTCTCTTAATTTTTTAAAGATATCTTAAAATTAAAATTCCATTTCTACACCTTACGAATTAGCGCCCCTGCCATATAAAGTGAACCATTTGTTCTCTTTCAGTTCTTCAATTTGAAAAAAATTTGTTGCGCAATATGGCGCTAATGTGCAATATGGCGCTAAGGAAACAAGCAAACGTGTTTAATTATCAAATTTTTGCAACTAGCCAATCGCAGCATTGAGAAAGTTCGCATTCTTTAATCTTATTGGTTGATAGCTCTATCCCTTAACAAACACGAGTAGCATAGGGACACAAAGGGGGGGGGCACTTCGAATATTCAAACTTCAAACCAAATCAATTAAGTTCAAGCTGAGAAGGAATTTCTAGAAACTTGAAATTTTTGATATAGTTTTTGATATAGCAAAAAAAACTTGCTGCGCAATATGGCGCTAATGTGCCATATGGCGCTAAGGAAACAAGCAAACGTGTTTAATTATCAAATTTTTGCAACTAGCCAATCGCAGCATTGAGAAAGTTCGCATTCCCTTATCTTATTGGTTGACAGCTCTGTCCCTTATTAAACACGAGTAGTATAGGGACACAAGGGGGGGGGGGGCACTTCGAATATACAAACCAAATCAATTAAGTTCAAGCTGAGAAAGAATTTCTAGAAACTATATCAAAAACAGGCCGAAATCTAACAACGAACTCTCTGTCTTACCAACAGAAAACAGAGACTTCACTTCTAAAATTTATTTTGAAAAGAAGCTCTGAAAATCTACAAAAATCAAGCTGTAAATTTACTCAGCAAAGTAAATAATAGAGTTATAATCAAGTCCGATTTTTTTATCAACTAATCTTATGCAAAAAAATCCCAAAAAAATCATATGGCTGAATTAATTTTATCCCTAATTTGGAAAGTAACCTCTAATTTGAGCTGAGAAATCTTAAATTTCTGCAAAGGTTCTAAATCCGTTCAGTTTAGACAAAGTCGGAACTATCATTACTAATCAAAATCGATATTTGTTCAAAAAACCGCTTATAACTTACTAAGCTAATATTCTTTCATCATAATTTAATTCAAAACTTCTGAGAAATAACCCAAGGTTAGTACTTTGCTATATTTTCTTAAGTTCTCTTAATTTTTTTAAGATATCTTAAAAAAATAGAAATTCCATTTCTACACCTTACGAACTAGCGCCCCTGCCATATAAAGTGTACCATTTGGTCTCTTTCACTTCTTCAATTCGAAAAAAATTTGTTGCGCAATATGGCGCTAATGTGCAATATGGCGCTAAGGAAATAAGCAAACGTGTTTAATTATCAAATTTTTGCAACTAGCTAATCGCAGCATTGAGAAAGTTCGCATTCCCTAATCTTATTGGTTGACAGCTCTGTCCCTTAAACACGAGTAGTATTGGGACACAGGGGGGGGGGGGGGACACTTTGAAAATTCAAACCAAATCAATTAAGTTCAAGCTAAGAAAGAATTTCTAGAAACTTGAAATTTCAAAGCCCCCCCCCCATAATATGCACTAGCCGTGTCCCTATACTCCTAACACGTGTGTCCATGTTTTCCTATTTGCTTCTCCTTCAGGTCTGTCAGAAGGCTCCTCGAAGACACTCTCAGAGGCGGAAGAGAACGCACTCTCAAATGATGGACAGCTGGGTTTCAAACTAGCCAAGAAGCTGGACTCAGACAACGAGCAGATGCCCTCTAAGAAACGTAAAGGAAGACGCAAAGGAAAATCCTTCTCCCCAAGCATCCCTGACACGGATATGTAGTCCACCAACAACAAAAACTAATACTTCGGTCATTATATGTCTTAGAAAGTGGCTATTGAGATCATTAAAAACACGCCGTGAAATGTTCCCATTTCTCGATTAATTGAAATACAACAATTCAATAACAATAATTCAATTATTCGAGAAAGTAGCGAAACTAACATTTCTTGAGTTAGATTGCGGTGATTGTGATCCCGTACTGAGGTCATCATTTATTTTTTTCCGCGCTGAATTATACTCATTTCTATTCTGTATTTTAATCTGCAAGTATCATGATCATGTAAAAATTACAATGATCAGAGTAAAAAATCATGAAAACCCAGTTTCTCTGAATTTGCTGTGATTTTTTCGCGGTATATTGAACACATATTTATTACCAACCCTCCTCCCCCACTCTACGCCAACACCCCCCCCCCCTCCCTCGTGAACAAAAGTTGTGAATACAACAGTTGTTTGTCAAAGCTGGACGGTAACTGGTGCCGGGTAAACCTATCCTTACATCTTGTGATACACTTTTCATGCGATTTCGTCATGCCCGGTTTTTTTGGTACAAGCAAAATTTCAATTTAACATGAATTTTGTCTGATCATGGTAAAAAACAAGTTCTAATCTGTCAAATACAACTTCACGATTTAGAAAAATTTTCCGAAATTGCCATGCTCATGAAAACCTAAAAATGTAGTGCATGTGTAATGATTTAGAGCTGAGTTTTGCAGTTAGTATTTGAATGTGAATATTCTGTTCTGAAATATCCTGGGACTAAGGTCCGGAGTGATATTACGTTATTCAGTGTTGATTTTAGATAAATTCACGTCTTAACTTTAATCGCTCAGCTTACATATTTTAGCGTTTAATTTAGCGTTGATCTTACATACATTTTATTTTTAACACTTACCAATCATCATACACAAATTAGAGTTTATTTAGCATTGATCTGACATATATTCATTCAAAGCTCAACTCTTTGCGCTGATTTCCCTTAATTTAGCGTTTATACTCAGTGTCGTGATAGCCGAGATGTAAAGTGTGTGATTCACACGCCAAAGATTGAGAGTTCAATACTCTGCCTCCGTGAAGCTGTCTGCGTAAGGATGAGCTCTTACTTAACCATAGCTTCAGGTTGACCATAGACTGACCAAGGTTGTCTGCAATGATGGCTACACGTTAAAATTTTAGACGCAAAAAAGTGGCCATCGTCACCACAAAAAGAGCAATGATGCTCATAAAAAGAACAGTCTGAAATGTGGGAAATAATTAGAAAAATGGCAGCTGAGAACAGGCAGTTGTGGCCTAATGCTGTTCCGCTGCGATTACACAGGAACAAATTATTATTATTGTACTAGCGATATTAAATTTTAGCTACTATAAGAGGGGAGGGGGGTTGAAGCCTAATATTAAGTTAAATATATAGTTAATTTGATTTCAGCAGTTTTCAATAGTATCAACGCATACTCAACGCCATGTAACATAAATGTTGTAACAATCTTATTTGTAAAGAATACAGATGTCATGAAAACCAAGGCGTTGGGCATACAAATAGAAAAGGCATCAAATTTTCAACATTTTATTGGTTCAAGTATCAGAAAGTTTTTCAAAGTATTTTTGCTTCAACAAAAATTTTTAGCATATAATGCTAGAATAAAAAAAACTTGTATTATATCATGTTTGGTGTAAACCGGATGGACACTTTCTTAGAGCTATTTAAAAAATGCTTTCAGTCAACCTAGACATACTCGTTGCTATGAAACTCAAAAAGCGTTTTTACGATTTGCGTTAATTTAGATTTTGGTGGGTGCCAAAAAGAAGGGCTATGTACGTTTGGAGGCGTTAGCAAACATCCGTTAAAGGCCGGCTCAAAAAATACCCAAAAAGTACGCGAAAGACGTATCTCAGATAGCAGGGGTCCAGACAACCTGAAAAATATCTAAGTAAGGAAACTGTTGAACAAAGAATTTTGTCAGAAACGACATTTTTTTTATTTCCTCCTTTATCTTTAATTACTCTGTTGATCAAGACATTTTAGAAATTGAAGTGCCCTACCCGAGCCAAAACAATTCAATTTCAACAACGTTAGACTATAGAGGCTCAATTTGATGTGGTAATAAGCGAGATTTTATTAAAACTGTGAAGCAACCCCGAAATACCTGAAACTAGTAATTGATCAATCTGGGAATCTCGCTCAATAACAATCAGTTTTATGATGAACTGCTTTTCTGCTCTAACTGTGTAGCAGTTCTTCGAACATTGTGTTCAATCAGGTACATTAAAAACGGTTCTGAGCCACAAAATTGTTTTAGTTTAAGTATGTTTGTACGAAAAATATGTTCAATTTCAAAAAAGCGTTTAAATAATGATTAAATAACCGATCGTAATTTTTGTTTGCGTGTGTTCTTTTTTCCGAATCAAAGAATTTCAGAGGTCATAGATTCTGAATTTTGCTCTGATTCACAGAGGTTCATAATCAATGCTGAAACTATTCAGAAAACATTCTGAATCGGTACTGAAATGTAGAATTATTCTGAAAACGTTGCAATTCAATTCTGATGCTGACTGAGTGATAGGTACGGGTGTAAATAAAAAAACTGATCTCTGGTAGATAATATGTCCTGTTCTGACCATGGCCAACGATTCATTGCCGAGTCAACTAACAAAGTCACAAAAATGATAATTCACTTAAAATTCAAGTTCGTCCGCCTATGGAGTAGCTCTGTATAATAATATTGTATTCTGCCTCGTTGTGTTGGACCAAAATGCTAAGAATTGTTGTTCAGCCATCTGAACCTTGTGCTACTGGGATGCCCATCTAAAAACTGACTTATGAAAATCTGAGCTTATTGTTTTCATCTTAAAGGAACTTTCAAAATTTTTGCAATATTCGGTAGCACACTTGCATCTTTTGCACCAACAAAATAAAGAGGTTGGTCAAAAAACGCATGCATAATTCGTTTCAGCCTCAATTATTGACATTTTCGGCTCATATTTCCAAAAGAACAAAAAAAATTAGTTATAACAAGAAATGTTTACCTGGTCGAGTAAAGATGGTTTACTGGTAAGAACAGGCATCTTTCATACTTGGGCTTACAAAGCGAAACATCGCTTTTCCACTTTTTCGGCCAACAGCTTCCAAATTGATATCCAACCTGTAAGTTTTTGCCTGTCAACTTGTAAGCTCTTACCACTAAACGCTTCGATGAAAAAGATTCTCGAAAATACCACATCATGTCAATAAAAATATTTGAAAAAAAAGAGGATATTCAGCTCAGAACTCTGTCGATTTAGCTGGCGAACTTCAATTTTCTCTTTAAAATTTTTTTCCCACCTTCCAAGTTTTTATCGGCCAAATAAATAATTTATTACTTTTAAATGAAACAAGTTTTCCCTCCGATTTGCTAATTTTTTGCCAAAATAAACAGTCACCTTCCAAAATCTTAACTCCCTAATCAACTCCCTAATCAACTCACAAGTTCTTGCACGTTTGACTTTCAATTTGCAATTTCGTGAACCATAACCAGCCTTCGTTATATTTTTTCAGTTCTCACAAGTTAACAATCAAGTTTGTTCAGAATAACCATTGCTAAAATAAAATTCATACATCAATAACTATAATTGAAAGCATTGATTATCAGTTAATCATTTAGTTCCAATTGGATGAGTACCGATCAACAGTACAACGCAGTCATTTTCTGATTTTGTTTTGTTTATTGTTAGTGCAGAAATAACTCAATTTTTGGTACTGCTTTAGGGATTTGCTCACAGATTTCGCAAAGGCAAAAAATTGTCCCAGGCCTAGGCCTCGACTTATGAAAACACTTTAAGATTCGAGTAGGGGAGGGGGGCAAATTGACTATAATTACACGGTCGAGCTTCCTAGTTAAAGTCCAGCTAATATCTTTTATGGGTCGAGCTTAAGTCTTTTTATAACGAGGAAAGTCCAGCTCAGGTCTTTTCATGGGTCCACCATTAGTCATTTCATAACCAACAAAGTCGAGTAAAGGTCTTTTCATGGGTCCGCCATTAGTCTTTTCATAAGTCTGTTCTTTTTCGAAATCCGAAATTTTTCATTTTTTCTGTACATACAGCTGTTTCTGTAGATACATACTAAATAGGTTTGCACCAGAGCAGTCCAACTTAAGAAACAGTTGGAAAACTGCCAAAAGCCTTAAGATCTTCGTCAAATCTTAAGATAAATAGTTATCACAGCTCGATCATATTACGACATTACTTGATTCGATGAAACCAGCTAGATTCGATGAAACCTGTGTTGGTCCTAGTCCCATTAGCCATGGCAAAATTTCGACGTTATTTAGTTTGTTTTCCTCTCCAAAATGATGAACTATCTTTTTTAAAAATAATGCAGGTTTTTGAAGGATTAGTGGTTCTTCTGAATAGTAAAAAATGAAGGAGCATACACGCCGACTACGTCATATGCAATATTGCAGGAACAATCTTAATGGCAAAAAAGCAGACTTATGAAAAGACCAAGGATGGACCCATGAAAAGACTTCAACTTGGCTTTGTTTGTAAACATTGTGTCGAGCTTAAATCCACCCCCAAAAATTGTGTCGAGCTAAAGTCTTTTGTAATATTTTGGGTTCAGCTATACTCTTTTCATAGCTCAAATGATTCGAGTATGGTCTTTTCATAGTACATTTGAGTCGAGAATTGTCTTTTCATAAGTCTGTACCTAGACCTGGGGTACCATCGGGCCTGATCAATCCTCAAGCTAGAAAAAGGCCCGGTGGAACATCATTTGGCGTTTTGTATTTAAATTTGTGAGAATTTTAATCAGCAAATTCTGAAAGATGTATCAGTTATACACTAACAATTAACGTTATAGAAACAAAAAAGAATTCTTTGAGCAAAAGTTCAATCAAGAATATAACCCTATGTTAAATGACTAATGTTTAAAAGTCCAACTACGAAAAATATTATCAATTTCACTTTTAATGTTCCTTTCAATCGATTAATTAGACTTAAATTGTCTTTGTTGTTGTTCAAAATTACATTACGACACATGTTTGGTCATTTATAAAATCTGTTGCATCGATAAAAAACCAGTGCTAATTTTTGAGAATTTATCGTTTTTTGCCAAAATTTCGCTGGCAATGATAGTAAATGAAAATTTAGTTATCTTGTTTGTTGAAAATTATCATGTTTTTTTGTATTTGGATAAAATTTCAACTTAGACACTGTATAGCAGTGCCATCCATGGAAGCTGCGGTAAATATTAACTTAATCTAAGCTAAATTTTAACAACAGCGTACATTCGGGGATGGTGAAAGCAATATAGCGATATGAAAGGTTGAGATATGAAAATTCAAAGGGTCCAGCCTCCAATATTTTTTTGGAGGAGGCGGATTTTACGCTACGCTGGCTTTTTTGTTAATCGGACCGAGGTTTAAACGCAAAGAAACTCAGCACTATGTAAGTTTGAGTTTCAGGCGATGAGTGGCCGAAATTAACTACAGTGTAAGCGTTCAGAAAAGTCCTCTTCAGGCGGTAATCTTACATGAGGTAGCTTTTCCGAACGCAGATTTTATTTAAATTTGGCGTTCATATGCGTAGAACGTACAATAATTTAGCTTGTTTAATCTCAAAATTTTCAAAAACTGTGTCGTTTTCACTGTAAATCTTACGCAAATTTGTCGTTTTTTCTTCCATGATTTAGTGCTTTATTAGTGTGGACTTTTTTCACTTCAAATATAGAGATATAGAGATGATCATACAAATTTTGGTGTTTAGTTTTGTTTTGTACAACAATTCTGCGCTGAGGAGTGTTTAGATTGGGGTTTTCCTGTGAGCCAATTAATGGGTTTTACGCTCTATTGTAGGATCTACTTTCAGAAAATTCATTGCTTTCACCATCACATAAGATGCGTGATGATATAGCCAAATCGGAAAAAATGTCAAAAAAATTAAGGTTTTTGTGGTACGGTGGTCAAGGAGGCAAAACTCAAAAAGATCAGTGGTGAAGATTTATCAGACAGAGCTCTAAGAACTGAAAAAATGTGCGTAACAAGAAAGTTCAAAATTACGTAAGACCTTATTGTAGAAACGCCAATGGGCTCATTGTTTTGGTACTACGCAAGATACGAGAAGTAAGAAACAATTCTTGAAAACCTGATAACTAGGTTATGGTAGTAATGTGGCAGATGAAGCCTCAATAATGCAAGAAGTCAGTAGTCCAAATCTGAGAGACAAAAATGTTATCATAAAAACAGTGAAAGAGCATCACGTATAAACGCTAAGTTTATGTAAGATCTACACCAAGAAATGCCGTATTTTATATAAGATCATTGCTTAAACCATGTAAGATCCATATCCATGATCACTAAAACTTTGTAAGATCTACGCTTAGAAGCACCAATAATATTGGCACCAATAATATTAGCAAAATGGATCTGTAAAAATGGGAGTGGTTACAATAAATGGAATAGTTTTGGGGCCACTTTAATTAGTTGTTTCAACTGAATCAAAAATATGTTCAAATATACTTCCAATTTTCTGTAAAAAAAGAGGTCATCTGTAAAAAAAATGTTTAGCGACAACAAGTAGGTACAAAGCAAGGTTTTGGAGCACTACGTCTTTTTGTTCGAGACGTAATAAGAGTAACCTGCCCAACAAGTTTCCGGAAATAGCCACCAGTGACTTCATGGCCCCAGTTTGCATCCAGAAAAAAAAGAGAAGAGTTTGCCATTTTAAAACAATACATTTTTTGATTGAAATTATTAGTCTTGCCAACCCATATTGCTTAATCAGAAAATATGTTAACACCAATCAATATTCAACACCAATGGGTAATGAACATGGTGATGCAGACTTATTAGAGCAAAACTCATGTAGCAAGCTTCTTAAAATGGGCAATGCTTATTGATCCCGTATCGAATTTTGATTTAAAATTTGGATACTAGCTTTGTTAATTTTACATTGTATATAACTCTGCAACAACAATGCAGAAACGAAACTGCACTTCATAAAAATGAAAATTTTTCTGCAGACTCTTTGACAGATCAGCAGGTGAATTGAACATCAGAAACAAAGAAGAATAAAAAAAATACAAAACCCAATCAAAAACTGGACGAAAATAAAAAACTTTTTCATAATCATATTGATTCATTTGATAGTATCTAAAGACAACTTTTTTCCTGCTGAAATCTACAAAATAGTTAACCCGCAACCAATGGATAATCGGCTGCACATATGAAAAACAAACTAAGGAGAAAAGGATATAAAATTCAGCATTCCTGAATGAAAATAACAAAGCACAAATATTACATGTATTTTGACAACTGTGTCCAAGAAGATGACATTCGATGCCCTTGAGTTGACACCCGAGAGCACACCCCAATAGAAAAAACAAAATGGGGTTTTTTCAATGAAATTGTTAGTGACGAAAAGGAAAAAGAAAAGTTTTCTGGATTCTTTTTATTAATAATTCGAGTGCTTTTTGACCTCTTCCTTTGTAACCGTCTTTGTTCCGTTGAGTAAGTTTAGTTGCCAGGATCGTTATACAAAATCCTACAAACTAGGGTTCGAAGGAGTTCATATAAGGAGCTCGCGCATGTAATTAAGAGACTGTAATAGGGTGCCCGTTCACGGGATTAAAAACGCCTTTTTACCCCCTCCCCGTGCGCCCTCTTTAATTGACTGGTCTGTAACATTATGACTGATCTTTAGTAATTGGTAAGCTTCAATGCGATATTGAGCGATCTTCAAAAGTATACACCAGCGATTTATAATAGTAATTTGGTTCAAAAAATATATACGAAGGTCGGCCATTTTGTTCAACTTTTGGAACTCAAATACACTCAAGCACATCGCGAAGTAACAGCATATGCTTTTGATTCTGTTTGTTTATTTATCTAGTTATAAGATCTATAGACAACTGTCTGATTGAAGCGCTTGTTGATTTGATTGAGAGAATATCTTGAATTCTTCGGTAGTTACAAAGCTGGTTGGTATTTGTGACAAAAACAATAGAAAACGCACGGTGTAAAATATGTTGTAATCAATACAAACCAAAGGTGCTGATTTTGGCTTGAATTAAGCGAGACAAAGCATGAATTAATGTAAAATTTGTTAAAAATAACAGCTCAAACCTTATTGGCTACACAAACAATTTAACAGCTCGGCCAATCTTTTGTTCTACGTGTTGCGTTGTGTAAACGAGTTTAATTTATACAAAAACACAAGATGAGTCTTAAATGATACTCAATGTTAGTTTGAAAATATAAAAATTTGCGCGGTTGATTATCGCTACTAATTCTTAGTTTTTTATTATTTGCTCATTCTCTGTAACTCAATCTTTGTTTTTTTTTGTTTTCCAACTTGGTTCATTATGCTCCTTGATTATAAATTATTATGTCTTGTTCTGGTCTTGGAATGGTTTCCCCTCAACGGCCTTGGCGTTCAAGAACCAGAAACTATTTATAAAGCTAGTGAAACATTGACACGGAGTGACCTTATGCATTACACATTTGATCGCTCCGGCGGACAAGAAAACAGTTCCCGAGTAAGTACAACAAGAGATGATGGGAAAATGTAGGAAATAACCAATATAATTTGATCAATCAAACCGGAAATAAAAAATGCAAAAAATGACAGGACTTTTATTGCAACACAGTTGCAAGAAACCAATTAAATTTGGTCAGAAAAACATCAAGAAAGGATCAGATTTTCGTGAAATATCCTTATAAAAATATACAAGTTCTTTGTTTTGGTTCCCTAGTCCAGAAATGTTTACTTTTAAACATTAGAAAATCGTCGGATGTTCAGTTTTCAAAAATAGGAATTCGTTGTTCGGTATGTTTTTAAACGTAATAAGCTTTCGGAATGATCGGTTTCAAACAACAAATTATGACAATTCCGTGAATATGCAATAATTCACAAATTTCACATCAAGGTTCGAAAAAATGCACTTAAAATTGAAAAGAAACAAGAAATTTAAATTTGTTCAATTAGTTTTGGCAACGACTAAAAAACAAGCGTCCATTTTCGAAAGCCCTCAAGATTTTTTTTGTGAAAAAGTTTTTCTGAAATTCTAGGAAAAAGCAATATGATAACGTCTGGCTACATAAAAAACTCAAACTTTTATATAGAGCTCCAAAACTTTTTAAACTACCAAAAATCCCTACGTTGAATTCAATTATGCCGAACAAATAGGGCAAATCAAAGAATTTTTCATCGTTTTTGTTTGGTCTTCTGGACCACGGTTTGTAACTCTTGGGTGAAAAATTTTTCACATCACCACTGCAAACTATGTGTTAGAATAACGATTAAACTATTGTCATGAATTGAGTGAGAATTAATAGAAAGAAAGTTTAACTTACCGGATTAACAAGACAGGAGCAAATTGATTTTCTGTACAAAGTTTATAAATAAAAATGAATCGTCAAGAAATGGTGCTTTGAATCAATATTCGGTTCAAATTGGTGAATCTAGATAACTACTCTTAGAGTGAAATTATTTGATGTAAAATCTTCCCAGCATGTATTGAATGATTATAATTCCACCAGAAATGTGAACGAATTCTTAGAATAGTGCATGCCAACTGTGGTTCCCCCTGCGACTGTTTTCTAGGAAATTTGCAGAAGCAAACCATATTGGGTAACCCTTTCAATCCCCACTGTAAATCATGGTGCTAAGATTAGTTTTGTATCCTGACTTTCTTGCACTGATAATGGGTATATACAGCTGATTTTTGAGCCCTCATTCATCCCCAAAATCAAATCACTATCTTGATCTAATAATCAGATCTGACCTGTAAATCTCTAAATTCTACTGTAAAATATCATTTTTGTTATTCTCTCGTTTTGAGAAATTAACTTTTGTACTTAGTTAAGAACGCTTTCTGTTCCGCTTGCAAAAATCCATAACCCAACAGGTTATGGGCACCGCATTTTTCTAAGTCATGAAACTAATTTCTAAAACGAAAATATTTGCTATTGACAGTCATAATTCTTTTCGGCTCAGTACCTTTCCTTTTAACAACTGTTTTTCCTGCTCAAACTACGATGGATCAACAGACAGTGAAGCATGTGACCTACAAAAAAAGGCACAGGACCTTCCTATCTGGAGAGCGAGATGCTGCTCAAACTACGATGGATGAACAGACAGTGAAGCTGGTGACCTACACAGGAAAGGCACAGGACTTTCCTACCTTTTTGGCAATGATGCAGACGAAGGAACTCTACAAATCACTACTCCGAACAGAAAAGCAACCCTTGAGCCTGCACCACTAGCCAATGGGGGGAGCGATGATGAAAAGAAGAACCACAAGGTGCTGAAGGATGCGTGTGAGAGGGAAGTTGCAGACATCAAGGAGAAACGGAACAATGTGTGGTGCCATCTGGACTTGACTCTAGATGCAACAACCCTCATGCTGATGAGACAGCACTGTGTGAGAGATGACGACATTGGCTTGGATGAGGAAGCAAGGGCTTGGAAGCTTTTGTAAAAGAGATTTCAGAGTGTGGAGACGCCGAGAGTGGTGACTTTGGTGGCAGAGCTGGCTCGACTGCACCTCGAGGATTCTGAGGATTTTAGTAGCTTCTTCATCAGAGGAGAAGAGTTGCTCACGAGGCTACAAGAAGCAAGGGAAGCAAGGGAAGTAGTCTCAGATACCCTCTTCAATTCTTTGGTCCTCAATGGTCTGCCAATGAGGTATGAAAGTTTTATTTTATCTGAACGCTTCAACCTGGCAACGAATTTCACAGAGCTGAGAGCACAGCACAGAGACACAAGGGACAAAGTGGTTCAGTGGCACGGGTAGTGAAGCGTGAGTTCAAGAAGGGTCCCAAGAAAGGAAACTGCTTTGTGTGTTGGATTCCTGGACACTTTGCCAAGGACTGTAGGAGGAAGGAGACAGCACAAGGCAGCAAGTGCGCTGTAAAGGGTCACCTAGACAGGCATGAGGGAGACAAAAAGATGGAGACAAACATGAGTCAGTGGTACTGGGGCCAACAATGGCTACACGCGACGAGGATTACTGGGCAACTCTTACCCAATGGAATACAGCAGGCGAGCTAGTGAACAGTGGTTGTACAGATCACATAGGGACCAACATCGACCCGTTCCTGGACTTTGTGCCCCTTCAATCAGTGGTCAGAAATCCAAACGGATATGTTTCTAGAGTCGTAGGCATAGGCTGTGTGATGAAAAGCATACCCTCAAACAAAGGTACTTCAAAATCTTTTTGTGTGCCTGACTGTTCTTCAAACGTCTTATCAGTGTCAAGATGCAAGGAGTGGGGACATAGCTTCACTTTTGAGGAAGAAAATAACTGCATGAAAATCCAGACGGAAACTTGGGTCGAACCAACACAAGAGAATAATTTGTTCTATTTACCCTGCATTGTTCTAGAATTCAAGATAAATTACAACAGCATGAAACTTGACAGTGCAAGGAAGTAGCGCAAGCGATTGGATAATTTGAATCAAGCGCATGTGGTCAAGAATACACCAGAGACATTGGGGGAACTCGATGATGCATGCAATGTGTGCGCATTATCCAAGATCACAAAGACTACAGTACCAAGCGTGGCAGAAGAGTAGCTGGAGAGAATGTTCACAGAAATTATGGAACCGTTCATAGTAGAGTCACTCTCAGGGTTCCGACTCTGCATTGTGTTTTTGGACTGGTTGAAGGCAAAGAGTGAAGCACTGGCCGGCCTGAAGAGGTTTATTCTCAATGTGGGGACGCCCAAGAAACTGAGACAAGACAAAGCGAAGGAGTTTCTCTCAGAGCAGTTCAAGATGTACTATTTAGAGGCAGTAATTCTACAGGAGAAGAACTTACCAGAGCGCCAAAAAAGAATGGGTTAGCTGAGAGGTGCAACAGGACACTGCTGGAGATGGCAAGATGCTTGCTCATCAACTCGGGTCTTTGCAAGATGATGTGGGGAGCAGCAATTCTCCACGCAACAAGGATCAAGAACTTGGTTGTGAGACGAATGCCCAGCAGAGACGATGCGAGGCATAAAACCTAAGCTTTCCATTAGTAAATTATCTATTTCTGGTTGGATACTCTTCATGAAGAAGAGTGAAAGAGATGTCAGCGAACTTGAACCCAAGACACTAGAAGGAAAGCTTGTGGGTTAAACTGAAGGAGGCAACGGATACCTGGTATATGTACCCAATACACGCAAGGTGTTAGAAGTTCGAGATGTGATCATAAGGGAGTCCGAAGTGGGCTCAATCCCTGACAACACAGCGACGCCGGACCTATTTGATGAGGGGCCACCGCTTCTGGGGATCTGGCACCCAGATGACGGTCACCAGACGATGGCAACAAAGAGAAACAGGGGTTGTGTACTTTAAAGAGGAGTGGCATGACGCAGAGTGTGTTAACACTCGAGAAAGTACACAGAGACGGATGCCTCGGATGTTGAAGAAGCAGCACTAGATGAAGAATCTACTGCAACAAGACAGAATCTCAGACTCTCGGAGTCACTGGATGACAGTGACACAGAGGACTTCTCTCAGTCAGAGACAGTTGGCTTCATTGAAGAGGCACTGGAGCAAGCAGACAAGGCAGAGCCCAGACGAGGAACTCGAGCAAGGAATGTTCCCTAAATTTTTGAGAAGTCAGATCCAATCTTGTTGTGACTGAGGGTGACTATGTGGAACCCAAAACATTATACGAAGCCACGCAAGGTGACAATTAGGACCGTTGGCACCGGGCAATGAAGTACGAGGTCACGGCACTCCAAGACAACGAGACTTCGAACTTAGTGAGACTACACACCGACAGGGACGTAATACCGGGCAAATCGATTTACAAAGTGCAATTGGGATCCAGTGGTCAAGTAGACAAATACAAAGCACAATATGTGGCAAAAGGCTCCAAAAAAGTAGAGGGACCGAACTACTTTGAGACTTTTGCGCCTACCTCTAAGCCAGAGACATTTAGGGTTCTACTTCACCTATCAGCGAAGCTGGGCCATGAAATGCACCATTTTGATGTCCAAAATTTGATGCACCATTTTGATGTGACGCACTCACCAATAGAGAACAGCCACAGGATTTTGTAAAACAAAGATCAGATGGAGAGAAGTTAGTTTGTCGACTGATAAATTAATTTATGTTTTGAAACAGGCAGCTAACAAGTGGTATAAGAAACTGGCGAATTTCCTATTGAGACAGGAGTTCACCAGAGGCAGGAACGATCATTGATTGTTCGCGAGAGCAGAGACAGAGGGTCATGCCTTAATCTTGGTCTGGGATGACGAATTCATAGTAGCATCAGAAAGCATTACAGAGATCTCCGATGTCAAAAAGGCACTCGAAGCAACATTTCACATAGAAGACAGAGGAATATTGGTTTCTGGGTCTAACAACCAGATCAGAAGAAGGCAAAGTCACAGCCGACCACGAATGTTACATAGAAACAATGCTTGAACGGTTTCAAATGGATCAATGCAAACCATCAAGAACTCCAGTTGATTTGAATTTGAAACTCCAGACAGCACAAAACGGAGTCGAAGAAGTGGAACAGAGGATCTACAAAAGCTTGGTTGGATCACTTCTGTATCTGCCCATATAGACGAGGCCAGACATCATGTTCACAGTCAACACGATGTCCAGACACGTGAATGCACCTACCAATCAACACTGGCTATGGGGAAAACGAATTCTGAGATATCTTCAAGTTTCAAAAGGTTTGAAACTTACTTACACAAAAGAAGCTAGTTAAGATTTAGTGCGGGAAAGTGATGCAGACTGGTATGGTGATGTGAACGACAGAAACTCAACGACGGGCTGTTACTTCAAGCGTAACAGGCGTGGTGCAGCACCCAGCTGGGGTGTCAAGAAGCAGGCTACAGTTGCCCTTTTTTCATTAGAAGCAGAACATCATGGCATGGCAGCAGCAGGTCAAGAAGCATTGTATCTGAAACAACTTCTGGAGGATTTCGGCATCCAGCAGAAACATCCAATTTCAATTGGAGAGGACAACCAGAATTGTTTCAAATTGTGCCAAAACCCAATCAAGCACAAGAGGAGCAAACACATCGAGACAAAATTTAACTTCATTCGGGACATGACATTTAATTTTCCTGCTTAGTTAAAACGCCTTTTAATCCGCTTGCAAAAACCCATAACCCAACAGTATGCTTATAAGAACCCTTCATCGGAACAATTCTGCTCGAAAAGCGTAAAATTGCCAGTATCTGCTGCTTTATTAGCATACTCTGAATTTTCAGCTGCATTATGAACAAATGCAATAGGCCAACTTGGTTTCATTGACAGGAGAAAAAATCACCGGGACCAGAGGTTGCAAATTCGTTTTACAGTAACTCACTAAGTTGGCACCTGAGCATGCTTTTGCTATTCGGCTGCAAATATAATCACGCCTAGATAAGCCATCACTTTGTCCATGGCATAAAGTTGCAAGTTCATTAGATTAAAATGGAAAACCAGTCTTCCAAAAAAGACAAAATTTCTCACCGTCTTAAAACTCAATTACGTGACGTTATTCTGGCTTATTTGAAATTCTTTCAAAAAGAGATAAAGGCGCGCGACCGGATTGGTTGTGAAAATAAGCGCAGAAATCAAATGGTTATAAGTTTTGTTTTTACTCTCATTGGACCATACATCAAGATGGAAGGAAGTTTTACGAATATGAGCTAAGAGACTAATAGCTGAAGAGTTAAAAACAAATCAATAACTGTTGGATATTCTGAGAAGAGTTGATTGGTGACCTTGAACACCAATATTTTTATGCTAATACTGAGCCGACTATACTCTAACTTATTTAGACCCCAATTTCGCTGTTCAAAACTCAAAGACAGAAATCAACTAAAATTTATAGTAACATTGCAATTCTCGTGCAGAGAATCAATCCAACAATTGAATAATCATTCAACCAAAATAATATTTTTTCTAAACTCCTTAATATTATTGTAGGAGCGAACAGATCGCAGAGGTCATGAGCCGGCTCTGTTGTGTCACTCTCATTTTCACTCTCTATGGTTTTTAGAAAAATGAGAAATATATTAAATTATTTATTTATATTGACCCAATTATAGCCATTAAAAATGTCCTCTTTGGCGTAATTGTTACATTTTGTGACTGTTTCTTGTTTTCAGTTGTCCCCTTTAATTGTCTTTGAAAAGTTTTCTAATGAGAAAAAAATTGGGCTTTCAATAAAATTTTCAAAGAAGCATGTCTTAAGGTTTCCAACAAATTGTTCCAAGAAGTTTGCTTCAGTTTATTGCTCATTTTTTGTCATTTTGTAAGGTTGAATTCTAGACGGGTGTGAAAAGTAATAGAAAAACTGATTAAGTTCAAAGTTTAGAGTGATATTGAACGTGAAGTCTTGAAAAAATTGTGGGATGCTTGAAAAAGTATGAAATAATGTCTTTTTGCTTGATCAACTTTCGGAATTACTGACCGAGGGTAACTTTATTGTTAATTTTCTTTAACCGCGAAATTTAGGTCTAATTTCTCACAAAAGTTGATGCGGTGAATTTCGCGGTGAAATAGTTTTTCACCGCTTTCACCGCAGTCACCGCATTTCTTACAAACATTCACCCAAAACCTCGACCAGGGTTCAAACGCTTTTCGGGCCCACTGAAAGGTTGATTCTACATCTCCACTTACTGCAAGGGGTAACCGAAAGATGTCAAACAGCGCATCTGCCTCAAAATTAGCTGTCTTGGCAGGTATATATCAATAGCCTGTCTCGACACTTCATTAACGCCTTTGGTCGAATTCTTCTTTTTCTGTGTGTGTGTGTGTGAGAGAGAGAGAGAGAGAGAGAGAGAGAGAGAGAGCCGTTAGGCAAAAGTTTGCATCAGAGGTAAAAAGGTACAAAGAGCTTGCATCAGAGGTACAAAGAGCTTGCATCAGAGATTGAGAAAATGTCCCCTGCGAACAACTTTACAATTCTGAATTAATTTTTGGTAAAAATTATGATTGATCTAGAGACGTGCATTTAAAGTGTTTAACATATCTTTTTGTAAAATATTTTTAAGGACCTGCCGCAGTTTAGATGAGGAACTCTTTCATTTTCTCCTCTACCGCATTTTTCAAACAAGAAAACAGTTGCAACTAAGCTCTCCGATGGAGACAATCGGTACTTGATGCTTAGAGCTTTCAACAAGCCTAATGTATTTTTTCATCTGGATCTATTCCATCTGCGGCTAAGATTTCGGTCAATGGTCCTCTTTGACCAGTAATTTAAGGGTTTGCTTTTCCGCAAATTACACAGCTATTGAGTTTTTCATCAAAGAAGCTTTTCCCAATTATTTTTAAAATCAGTTGCATTCAAATCCTCCAGAGAGTTAGATATTCTAATCAATGTCAAATTTTTTCTCCCGCCCTTCTGTTTTTTGCCTCATAATGATAATTGGCGGCGCGAAAATTTTAAGTTTTTGCAAGCCCATCAGGAATTTGTCAGGAATTTTTGTCTTTTATTTTTTATTATTGGAAAGATGATGTGATCAATGATGTCTAAATATATTTTGCCAGAATCAAACTGCTCGTTAGTTTCTACTCAAAATTCTGAGTAAGTCCGGCAAAGTAATATTTCTTGACTTTTAATTCTCATCTAAAGACTGCTCATTGTTCCCTTTTATAGCAGGAGTTGATTAGTTTCATCTGATTAATTTTGATTTCTTTATTGCGGTTACGCAAACAATTCTTGATTGTAGAACGAATGTTGATAGATTTTGAATTAGACGAAGAGTGATCTGACCCCAACAAACTTAACGAGTTATGGCATGGTAGTCAGTGATCCAGGGTTGTTTGATGTATTGGTGAAAAAAACAGTTGATCCTACTCATTTGCTACTGCGCTGTGCTACGGTATTTTGAACTTCAGCTTTCTCAATAAATTGCAAATTGTTCAAGTTTTTAAAAAAACGGAAGTATTTTGTGGAGTGGTGTTACTCGTATTTAAAAAACAGCATTCTAATGAAAGAAAAGAAAGGTGAAAATAGAAGAATCCATTAAACAAAGAGATCTGCAAACAAAGCTTGTTTTAAAAACAACCCATTTTCAATATTAAAATCATCACTTAGCCGCTCAAAAACAGCCCAAAATTATTCAATGTTTTTAATAAAAAAAGACACTGGCTCCCATTTTAACACTCAAGACTAAAGTGTGCTTCCAGCAATGACAGAACACGTTTATCTATTTTTTTTAAGTTTTATTATATTTTAAAGATTTCCGTCTGGAAAAAGGTTTTCTGTGAGCATTGAAACGGTCAAAAACATACTGCATTATAACTGGCTCAGATCACTCACATGAGTTTATGCATATTACATAGACACTTCTCATTAATCTTGCTAAAGTCATATTGGCATATAACTACTCGAAACAGAACCACAAGATTTTAAAATTTTCTGATGGCCAATTTTTTTATTCCATCAACATTTTGGATCTATTCTGTTCCCCCCCCCCCAGCTTAGTGAGCACAAATTTTTTATGACCCCCAGGCGCACGTGCTATTTTCTTACATAGTAACGTGCTATATAACAACATATAATTTGTAACTGGGGGTCATAACAGAATAGATCCAACATTTTTATGCCTTTTTTTTCTTTGCATCAACAAAAAAACCTCAAAATATGCCGAAGAAAGAGAGAAAGCATATTTCAAATAAAAAACTGTATTCAACGCCAATATCTAATCGAAGATGATTTGGTTTCTTCAGCAAAGTTTAGATATGATGGCGCATATTATTCATCTTCATTGTTTTCAGGAAAGTTCCGGGAAGTAATCATGTAAATATCAAAAAGGCTATACGTATGTAAATTTCAAAATACTGTAAGCGCTGAAGATATAGGGGGGTCAAAAACAGTTCCTATTGTCTAAATCTTAGAAGGGCTAAAGATGTTCGGGAATGCTTCTACGTTCACCACACAACACTTCAAAAAAAAATTTTGATCTTTATTTCAGTGTGGTGGGGCGATTTCGACATATGCTCTGGATTTCTCACCGGTTTACAAAGCTCCCTTATGCCCCCCGTCCTTCAGTGGGAATATATTCCTTAGTGTAAACTACTCCCTGGTATTTTTTGATAAGGACCTGGAGAGCTTGGAACCCCAATGGACTGTGCTCTTGCACCTAGATCTGGACCCGAATGGTCTGGGCGACGTGAACGGATTTTGGGTTCATTACAACAGTCAAGACGTGTAAGAGATGTTAACATATAAATAATTTGGTATCACAGAGGTTTACCTAAGCCGTCACGGTCAAATTTGACCAAATGTGAATTTGTGGAGTTCTGTAACATTCACAAAGTTACGCTATTTTTTTTTTTTGGGGGGGGGGGGGGGGGTGGGAGGGCAGGCGCGGTGCGGATCTGTAACAGTTAAAAAAAATTTTGTCTTTTGACGTTGTTTTTCAAACTAAAATTGTCTGCATTTTTTCTAAACCCATTGAGCTATTTTTAATCATTAAACATCAGCCCATTCAAAATTTTTATTTAAATTTCGGTGAGATGGAACAAGATCGGTAATGTACACTTGCACATAACGTTCCGAACCCACTCACCCTAGTTTTTGGCCTAATTGTGTAGGAAAGGACAATAAAACCGGCGAGGATTTTTATTTCACTAGTAAGGACAGAAATCGAATTATTTGGCTCAAAAATTGAAGTTAACACTAATGCAATTTTTCAAACAGTAAATTTTTATGGACAAAAAAAACACGCTTTTGCATCACATATTATCAACACAAAAATTCAGCTGTTTAGTAGCAAAAGTCAACAATCACTCTTTTTGTGACATTTTAAAGCGTTATCAAACGAAATACACAGAGGCAAACGTAAAAAATATCTTCTAAAATATCCTCTTTCCATTTTTGGAAGCGAAACTGATGCCTGAGTCAAAAGTATTTCATGAGCGTTCCAACATGGGCCTGTTGGAGGCCAAATAGATTGATTAACAACTTAAACAAGGAGGCTTTTTAATGTGCGTACGCACATAATGTTCCGACCCCGCTCATCCACACTCTTGGCTTAATTGGCTACCAAATGAAAGCGAAAACCTTCAAAAATATACATCTCGTTCAATAAACCACAAATGAGATACCTTAAAGCCACGCTAGAGGGCCGATGAAACCTGTTGTTAATAACAATAAAAAAAATACAATAAAAAATCAAATAACTAACAATAACTACAACCAAAACTCGATGTCTATAATAGAAAATAACAGCAAAATCAAACTCGCATCAGATCAAACCTAAACAAAACAACGTCAATCATACTTCATTAGAAAAGAATTTGGACCTGTCCTCAATGCGACTGGGTAACAGGTTGACAAAAGGAGCAAAAAGGTGTGAAGATCAGAAATAAGTTTCCATTTTTAAAAACAAATTATTTCAAAGCGATTAAAATCATTAAATAATAACTGAAAACGCTACAATATTCACTGATATCTTCATAGAAAGCAATTAAGACCTGTCATTATCCAGTATAGGTCATACAACTACAAAAAAGACAAATACCGGTAAAATAAAAAAAAATCAAGTAAACATTGCGAGAAAATTGTAATGACGCAGTTAAAAACTTAAAACCTTAAATATGTCACTAAGAGCATCAAAATCTTCCAATTGCACAATTTTTTAGACCAGTTTGGACCTACGAATAATATTATAATTTAAAAAGAAAACAAAATCCCTTTAAAATCTACAAATGTATAATCACGAACATTTCATGACATCTCTTAGTAAGAGTAGTAACAAAGCCAAGAAACGAACGATTGAAACTAAAACTGTTACAATGATTAAAATAGAGCTCGCTAGAAACCAGTTTTGACCTGCCTTTACAGAGAGTAAGCTATGAGTCTACCAAACAGCAATTTAAAATATGGCGAATCCAAATATGTTTTTGAAATTTCCAAAGTCGTAACCGACAGAGGATTCCAAAAGCTTGATCAGTTAGGTTGCAATAGCTCAGGAAGCAAATTGCACTGGTTATTAATGAGAATAAGCCACAAGACTACAAAAAAAAACAAATACAGGCAAAAACTCAAAACTCACAAATAATTTTACGACATCACAGTGTTCAAGGCACTATAATTCTAGGATGTTATTTGCAAGAACAATAAATCATCACCTAGTTCTCATCTTAACACCAACGGGTCATCCTTATGAAGGGACTTTGTAGACATCACAACAACAAAGACCTAAAATTTGAATAGTATAGAAAAGTACATTTTGAACTAATAAAAAAATTGAGACTTCTTATTATTGAGGTTGATTACTTGATGACAAAAAAAAGGCAAAAGAGGGACATTGGGATATCTTTTTTTTAGAAAGTTAATTTGAAAGTCAAAAAAACAATAAGCTGTAAACAGAAGTCTGTGAAAAGTTTCAATTATACGTCCGAGAAATGCAATTTAGGTCTATCATTATTATTATCAGGAACATTTCGTGCAACAACAAGAAGAAAAACAAACAGACACAAAGATTAAAAAAATCTAAAAACTTTTCAACAAAGCATAAAACATTCAACAATAGCAATTAAAATTTTCAAATACGCATTTGCTCAACGCTTGTGCATTGTTCCCGATTATCCTGTCTTTCAATTAGACGTGTCAAAATTTCCTTGCCATTGAGATAATTTGACAACGAAAGAAAATGAACTTAAAAAATATTCAATTATGCCCAAAGTACAAAAAATAGAAAACTCGTGGTATCAAAACCAAGAAACACTCAGGTAATAATGAAACCGTTAAAAAACAATAATTCATAACTCAGAAGAAATGGGATTCTCCTGTTTTTACTGAGACTTCTCTTGAAATTGAGATAAATAAAATGAATCAGTTGAAAAGTTCAAAAATTCACCGATATTTTCTTAAAACAAATGAATTCACAGTCATAAGAGACATTAGACAACAACTGAAAACGATGTCTAGATTCACTTTTAGCTCGTGAAAAACAAATTGGATCTTTGATTTGAGAGACTAAGTTATTGGACTACAAAATGCATTAAAAATGAAGCAAAATATGAGAGGTCCATAAAATTAAGTTTTACGAAAACAATTGTCCAGCCATAAAAACCATGATCTTAATTCTGAAATCATAGGGCCTCTATCATTGGGACTTATTTTTCATATTAAGGATCAGTCAATAATTGAGACCTGGTTTGATATTCTAGACAATAATTTATATAAAAAAACTATAAATAAGGAAATATTTTTTTGAAAAAGAGGAGCGCCCCATTGAAATCTAAATTTCTTTTTACCGTAAGGATCCATGGTAAGATCAAGATCAGCCCTGATATTGCTGCTCGGCCAAAAATACACTCAGTTATTCAAGCCGTTGCGAGATAAATCAATTTTTAAACATAATTTTTCAGTATATCAAAAAAAAATCAAGAATTTTGTATATTTATCGACTTGAAAATTGCCAAAGACTCGCAATATTATAATTCAAGAAGACTCTTAAGGCCGGCAGGAGTAACACTAATTCTTTTGGAGCTTACAAAGTGCAGTTTCAGGGTGTCTACTTTCACCAAAATTGAAGAAAGTGGGCTAAAATGCGTATTTGCTCCCATTTTTGACAAAAAAGAGTCAAAATTAAGAAAAAGTTTAGCATTAATTTTAGTCAAAAATATGAATAAAAAAATGAAGCAACCTTTCCTATCACAAGAATTAAAAACAAATTACAATGCCGTTAACATTATTATTATATTTTACCAAATATTAACAAATATTTGGAAAAAAATACGGAAAACTACTTGGATTAAAACAAGGCAATATCATCTGCTGTTCACAAAACTTTAAACCTGGGTAACTCCCTTTAAAAATCGAAAATCAAAAAAAAAATATTTTTAGTTTCAAATTCTACACTGGACGGGCTTTCTAATGATACCACTCACAACTCTCTACGCTGATTATATAGTTCAGCCAAAATTGTCTGAACTAAAGTGGGTCGGAACAAAAAATTCAATGAGACATGTCAACATCGAGTGTGCAACGAAGGTGGATAAATCTCAATCATTTCAATTTTTTCAAATCCTTGTGAACCTTTTCAAACCAACGCAAAGATTCTGAGACTCCCGAAATGAGATTGAAAGACAGATCAACAAAGAGAGTTCAAAAAAGTAACAGGCACATTCTGAAAAATTTTTAGAATTAGGTCGCTAGAAAAAATGCCCAAAAAAACTACAATTTTTTTTCTATAAAAGGAGGGAAAGTTTTCAAACTTTTAACGGGAAAAAATTAATACGATCTTTTGCTATAGCTACTTTGTGACAGGGCAAAAAGAAAACCACAGAAATGGCCAATATTTAAAATTCACTTGTTTTGTTAGAGATTAGAGCTCATAAAGATCCAGAGATAAAGACCTCAAATAAACAATCGTTGACAATGAATAGGTATTTTTAGCCTCAATAAGATCCCGGGACGAGAAAAAAATTAGAAAAATATGTAGGATAAGCGGTGAAATGTTTCTTTCACCGCAAATTTTGTACATAATTTTGCGGTGAAATGCGATGAATGCGGTAATATTATGTAAGTTCGCCGATAGTGTAAGCGGTGATCTTACAAAAATTCGCCAAAGTTCACCGCTAAAATGTAATTTCACCGCACTTACAAGGGTTCGAACCTCTCACCTCCTTCAAGTCATCCACTTCTTTTTCCAATGCGTCATCTCTCACTAACTTCTAGATTATAAATCAATTTCACTCTACTTTCTGTAAAACATGCACGGTGAATTTTTGTAAGATTTTGGATTTTTAGTGGCGAAATTACATATTTTAGCGGTGAAATGTGTTGATTTTATGTAAGTTCACCGCTTATTCTAGTGATGAAATTACATAAATAATTACATAAAAAAGTATCAAAAAGACGTAAGATTAAGGGTTAGTTTTAGTGGGAGGGTAAATCTAACAATTTTTTTCCTTACCACCCATTAATTTCACCGTATTCTTTGCTGATCTCACACAACTTCAACAATTTTTTCCAAGCGGTGAAATTATGTGAGTTCACCACTAAGATGAGCAGTGAATTTATGTAATTTCACCGCATTCACCGCTAATCTTACATAGTTTGGACACTTTTTTCGAAGCGGTAAATTTATGTAATTTCGACGCTAAATTCAGCGGTGAAATTATGTAACTTCACCGCTACCAGGCGATAAAAGTTTTTCACCGCATTCACCGCCTGATTTATTTAATTTCACCGCATTCACCGCTTACTTTACAAAAAAGTCCGCAATCAGCGCTTATCTTACATAATTTTGCGCTGAATGGCGATGACACCTCGACCCGGGGAACAATTGTTAAGGGAGATATTTGAAGACGTTAATTTGATTGAGCATCACTAGAAAAAAGTTAACGCAAAAAAATTCATTTATAACATACAAAGACAAATAATCTAAAAATCCTAGCTGCCAATTGACCTTTTGACATCAGACTTATGTGTGTGAAAACTCAAATCATTGACAAAATTTTGGTTTTTTTATTCTTTTTCAGTAATCCGCATTGAATAATTGCATTGAATTTCAGTTCTACGATTTTGTATCTTATTAACATTAGAATAAACTTTTTTAAAAAAAAAAGAGTTTTAACAGACGTTACAAAACCCGACAGCGCCCCCAAATGCAACCAAAATACTTGCAGTGACACTCTCAAAAAATTCATTCATTACAGTCCCAAAATACTTAATGTGTTGAATTTCGTTTATTAAAAAGAGTGCCTTTGAAAAAAATTAACTACGTGTCGAGTTTTTTTTACCTGTTGATCTTTTACGTATTGATTTTACAAGTTGATTCTTAGGTGTCTTGTCTCAAAAAAGCACAATTCAACGATTCTAAGCACTAAAGAGACACAAAAATGAAAAGGCAAAATAAGGCGATATCCGGAGAATTTGAACGTTTTTGGAAATCAGTGCAACAAAGGTCTGAATTAACCTTTGATTAAATTTGAACCAAGCAAACAGTTCAATGTTCAATACAAATTATGTAGGATCCATCATAAATGAGAATGAGTCATAATTGGCGAAAATGGACAACGTCGCAATATTTCAAAGAAAATTATGGAAACGAGCAACTTTGATGAAAATCAAACGATAAATAACAACCAAAATGTTTGTTAACAATCACTCCTATCATCATGTTACATCAATTTTTTTCCATTGCCGCGCGTCAGTGATAAAACTAAAAGAAAAACAAATAATTATCAGAACATAAAATTAAGTGAAATTTTAAGAGAACACGATTAACTCAACCGCATACAAGAAATAGAGGGGTATGGTGAGACGTGAGTAAGTGACAGGAAAAGACAAGTACCGGCTTAGCTCCAAAATTCACAGCTGTATGATGAAAGGAGGGCATAGTATGTAAACTTAAAGAACATCAGCTATCCAACAAGGATGCTTGTTTATGTGCGTTCGCACATGATGTTCCGACCCAACCTCATCTACATTTTTGACTTAATTGTCAACCAAATGAAGAGATAATCAAAAATAGAAAATTGAGTTGAAAAATCGTAACATACCGAAACTACCAATTGAATTACATAATGACATGCCTCATTACAGCGCTCACAAGATCTGCCACTAAAAAGACTGCGAGAAAAAAATAAACAACAAAATCAGCGAAAACTAAAATTTCACAGCAAATACAAGATATCTAAACTTAAAAGCACCTGATAACAACATCAAAATGCAATCAGATAAAACCTTAGCTACACAAACTAACTTTTTCTTAAACACACGGCAAATGGGACTACGTAAAAAGACGACAAAAAGAAATAATGAGGCAAAATTCAAAAATCAGTCAACAATTTTGAAAACGTTTCTTAGCTTCAAACGTCTTGAAAACCCTTAACCTTCAACGAAACAATGTTTGATAAATTTAGTAAAACGTCATTACAAAGCAAACTTTTTTATGCAACTTTTTTACTAAGTCATAGATTCGAACTAAATTTTTAGAAAAACTAAAAAAAAACTCAAACAATTTGCGAAAACACAAATTATTAAAGCCATTAAAATCATTAACTTTTATCCGAATATTTTATCTCTTATTTCAATTGTTATTTTTACTCAATCAGCCAAAATCACACTGAACAATTTAATATGTTCACTTGGTATTTATTTGAAAATCATTGGGATCTGTTATTACACGAACATGCTAAAAAAAGAACACAAAAAATTACAAGTACTGACCTTCCAAAAGACTTTTATGATAACGCATATCCTCCACCACACAAAACATAATTTACGATGCAATAAAAAGAACTGTTTTTTAAATTACATGGACTTCAATGGGACCTCACATTGATGAGAATAAGTTACATGTTGACGAAAAGGACAACAATAACTGAAAAATTTGAAAAGGTTTTGAAAACGAATAATAGCAAAAACATAAGACTATTCACTGCAAACTGATTGCATTGAGAAACATCATTCATTCAATTCACAATTAGAAGCTGACGAGACTTCTCAGAATTTTACGACTACACAAAATTAATAAAAAAAACAGTCATAAAGAGCAAAATACAAAAAATTCAGAGCGAAAAGTGTTGAAGCCATTAAGAAAATGCATTTGTCAGTTAAAACCTTCTATTTTCGATAGTTTTCATAACAAAAATGTGATGTTTCTTTTGTTTTCAAAAATATAACTTCAAAAATTTAACTAATAAAACAAGTATATCAAAACCACGAAATTTTTGAAAAAAAAACACATAAAATCAACGCGCTTAATTTCAATAGCTCTCAACGGAAGTCAATATATACGATTAGTTACGCCTTGATGAGAAGACTATGTTGTTTGTAATTCATAAGTCTTGAATAAGAAATCACAATAATGACAATAAAAACAACAAGGCGACTCGGTAATGTGCGATTGCACATAAGGTTCCGACCCCGCTCATCCACAATTTTGGCTTGATTGTCTACCAAATGAGGAACATAGAAAAACCCAAAAATTCAAGTATTTCAAAAAAAAATTGGTGTATGAACGAAAAGAAAGTCTCAAAGCAAATAACTGTGGTGGAGTAAAAATGGTGCATTAGATTGGTGAGAGGTGCAAATATTAAGAAAGCGAGTCAAGACGAACAGCAAAATCAAACAACAGCAACAACAAAAATTAATTACATCAAAAACTTCATGTCCGCTTTAAAAAACAAAACTCAATAACACAGTCGAATCACCGTCAGATAAAACTGATATTAAACAAAATGATTTTTAATTCAACAGAAAAGATAACGGAGTAGTCAATAAAAAGGATTGGTAACAATTAGACAATAAAGAACAAAAACAGTAAAGTTGAAAAATCCGCTTATTTTTTTTTAAAACAATAAATTTTGAAATAATGAAAACCATCAGAAATCAAATAAATTATCCCAAAGGTGTACGATTACCAACGCTTCTATAGAAGAAATTAAGAGCTGTCGGTATTCAATTTTTTACGCGGTTACAAAAAGAACATATAGACAACAAACAAAAAATCAAATAAAACTTGGCAGAAAACGCTTTCGAAACCGTAAAGCCATACTATGGCCATCAAAAAGCGTTCAATTGCACTTTCTGCAACCACCGACAATGAATTATCCGACTTCTCATTAATGAATCAAGGTAACAAGTAGACAAAAATGGTAAACAAAATGCAAAAATAAGTAACGATTTAAATTTTTTTCGAAAAAAAAATATTTCCAAAGACATGAACGCCATTAATTACAGAATAAAAAAATAATTAGGTTCGTATATTCTTTCAAAAGAAGCCCATTAGAATTGCAATTATCCAGAATATGTCTTAAGTCTGCAAAAAGAACGTCTAACATGACAAAAATCAAAAATTTGTTTAATTTTTTTTCGAGTCGAAGCCAGTACGGTAAATGAATTCTTCAAAAACATTAGATTGTGTGACACTAATTCCCTTTTGAAACCTTCCTTTGACAACAATAATGTCATAACTGGCCTGTAATTAACGAGACTATATAACAACCAGACAATAAATGCAACAAAATTGCAAAGTTAAAGTGTTTTTTTTAATTTGGAAAACAATTGTTTTCAGAGTCATGAAAGCTATCACCTATCTACTAAAATCAGAATATCATCTCAACTATTTTTTCATGAAGAGGCAATGAAACCGGGTCATTGCACAGCAAAATTTCGTGCGACTAAAAAGAGAAACTAAAAACGGCAGTTAAAGACAAAAAAGTCTATTAAATTCTTCGAGAAAGGAGTGTCGAAGCCGTTAAAATCATAATCTATATCTTCAAGCATTTTAATAATATCAATTGTTTCTTATTTTGAAGGCCAATAATGTGATATATAAACTGTCAATGACGTGATAATGTGACAAAACTAGAAAACGTGAAAAATGGGCAAATACCTAAAAATTAAGAAAGTTTTAAATCTAATTGTATCAAAGCCAGTAGCCATAACTTATAGCATAAAGCCGCAATAAGATTGAAGTTGATTTTAATAGAAAGAAGAAGCATTCTTTCATTGCGAACAATCAGCTACAAAATGACCAAAGAAAGAGAAAAATAGAGGCAAAAGTTCAATAAGACAATTTTTATTTGAAAATCAAATACTTTTAAAATTCAAAACGACCATAAGTTTTCAAGTAATCAACTAGATACAATAATGTGGAACTAATTAAGAACCCAACTGGAACTATCATTAGTGAGTTGTTTTGAAATATTCTGTTATTTAATTATTGTAGAAGAGATCGAATTTTTTTTAATAAAAAAGACCGACTGCTTACAATCCGAATTATTTTGGATTATACCAGTCCAAGATTGGTCCAAAACTGACCCTGCTAATGCTGTTTTTTCTTTAAGAACACTTAATTGTTCGAATGTCATACATATTGATTTTTTGTTAGTTAAAAAATCAAAAATAGATGCTGCGTTTTTGATAATCAACGAATAACTTTAGCAAAAAACGGCGAAGTTCTAATTACAGAGCACTCTCAAACGAATTTGATGTAAAAAAGCCCCCTTTTGAGTCTACAAAAATTGTGTTAGTGGTGTCTGTGTTAGTGGTGTACTTCCTGTAAATTTAATCAAAATGGACTAAAGAAACTTATTTCGTGCTGTTTTTGAAGAAAAAGTCTTAATTTTGAAATATTTAGCCAGAATTTTTGACAAAAAAAAATAAAAATTGTCTAAAATATTCTTTTGGTTTTTTTTTTATTTTACAAATAAGAATCAACAACGTTTTTTTAAAAAATTAACAAATTTCAGCAAAATTGGCGAAGTTTTATTCAAAAATTCTAGAAAAAGTGAATAAAATCTCGACGGAATTCACACTATTTTCTCGAAATTTGAACCTCGATAACTCCCTGTTAAAAATGAAAATTAGGAAAATCTTTTTAATTCCATATTCTACTCTGGACAAGCTTTCTAATGATACCAGTCTCAACTCTCTACGATGAATATATCGATCGGCCAAAATTGACTGAACAAAAAAAAACCCGTTTGAGTATATAGTTCCTTCCCCCTCAAGAGGGGTCGGAACAATTAGTGGAACTACCAGCTTCTGAAACAATTCCGACAACCAATTAATCTTTTGAGCTCGAAATTGTCAGTACGGGATGTAATTTATCTGATAATTGAAAACTGAATTTCTGACAAGCCCTTCTTTGATGTGCGGTAACATAAACCAATGCATAATATTAATAAGAAAACCTGGGGCAATAAAATAGATATTTTTTGAGTTCTTTCTGAAAAACAAGACAATTGGAATATTAACAATGAAAGCTTTCAGACAAATTAAAAAAATTCTTTCTTAAGTGGTCACTTTGACACCACGAAAATGTCAATATGATAACTAAAAAAATATATTACCTGATCAGGGATTTTTCAAAAAAAACTTATATAATCTATTTCAAAGGGCTTTTCAATGATATGACACATGCTTTTATCGGAAAAGTGAAAAAAAACTGTAAAAGTGAACAAAAACGCCAGAATGATCACAAAATTTTGGAGCTCGATAACTCCCTGTAAAAAATGAATTTCGAAAAAATCTTTTTAATTCTATAATCTACGCTGGACGGGCTTTTTAATGATACCACTCATAAGTTTCTACGATGAATATATCGATCGGCGAAAATTCACTGAACAAAAAAAACCCATTTGAGTATATAGTTCCTCCCCCCCATATGATGGGGTCGGAACAACAAGGTCCTATGACAATGAAAACAACAACAAATACAGGCAAAAACCAAAAATTCAATAGAAAAGTGCGAAAAGCCAAATAAACTACAATTTTTTCTCTGAAAACCTCCTTTGCGATTCCCTTACAATTCTTCTAAGCAATTGGAAACTATCAGCTGTACGATAAAGTTTTAAGAATTCAAAGCAATATAATGAAAAAATATCCGAACTTTAAAAAAAAGTTAGGAAAACTCGTGGCAGCAAAGACATAAAGCTAATAGTTAGCAGTCAAAATTCCCATCTAAACAAATACTAGTAAGGGTAGAAAGGAACGAGTTCATGCGCTTACAGAAAATGAGTTACAGTTTAAAAAAAAATTGAGATTGGTCAGCTTTCGAAAAAAAATTGAAAAAATACTTTGAATGTCTTAACCGCCATTAGCGGTCTACTCTAACCGCTAGATAGGTTCAGTTATTGCTCATTAACCAACCTATTGCATTTTTAGTTAATGAGTCTGTTCCTTAGGACTTCAAAAAATTTAATTAAATTTCCCCAAGGAAATCAAAAAGTAATTAAAAATTACAAAAAATTTAAAGTAGAAGTCAAAAGACAACAGGAACGATTCCTAGAAAACTGTCTTTCTGTTCATTGGGCTCCATTTGAATAAAAGTGAGGTTCTTCATTAATGGAACCTCAATATATAAAGTGACTAGTCTATAGGTGACTTAAAAAAACAAAAAAATGCGAAAAGTTTTCTAAAAAACAGCTCATAAAAAGAATTCGAATTTTTTATAGTAAACTTACCCATGAGACAAAAACTAGCTTTTTTATCGCCTTTCCTCTATTGAAAATGCAAAAATGTTTCATTTAGTGGCATGAAATTTAATCTTGAACTAATAGTTATACAGAAAAAGTCTTATTTTGAACGAATATTATGCCAAAAGTGGACAAAAAGTCCTGTGTTCACCCAAAAGTTTAAACCTCGATAACTCCTCAAAAAGAGGTAAATCAAAAAATCTGTTTAATTTCAAATTCTAAGCTGGACGAGTTTTTTAATGATACCACTCACATTTCTGTACGATGAATATATCGATCGGCCAAAATTGTCTGAGCAAAAAAAAACCCATTTGAGTATATAGTTCCTCCCCCACAAGTGGTGTCGGAACAATAATTGAAACAATAATTGTCAATTTTTCACCATCAAGACACTTGTTTCAGATTCAGGACACTTGTTTCAGTTTCAGAAGCATTCGAGAAAAACTAAACCAAAACATCTGAGACAGAAGTGAAAAATGTGGCACGCAAAATGAACTCATCTCATTTTTTTTGAAAGCTTATATCAACAATAAATGTGCCATTTTGAAGAAATACCGATAGAAAATAGCCAAAATCTGTTATGTTTCAGTTTAAGATTGTCAACAATTTATAGCGAAAATTATTCAAGTTTCATCATAAATTACGGAAATAGAACAAGGGAAATCAGCCGAATTTTAACAAAACTTTAATCTTCGTTAACTCCACAAAAAGAAAAATATTCAAACAGTCCTCATCAGTGCATAATTTGACTCCCTTAAAAAGTTTTGTTTCAGAATCCATCCACTATACGATGAAACCATGGTTCTGTTCACTAACAGTCCCCTCGAGCCTCAAGATTTCAACAAACTAAAAAGCGTGGCATTGAGGGAACCCTACAGACCGAACGACATTTTTGACCTAACAATATGTCCCATGCCATTCTGCGGAAAAGTTGGCAGCTACTGCCACAATATGACCATAAAAATACCGGGCCGATCGATCGAAACAGAAAAATTCCCCGTTCTCATTAAAAATGAAGACAAATGTTCAAAGATTTCCCCTGACATTTCGTCGAAAAAACTGATTTCCTACGAAATTACTCAACTTGACGACGACTACTACCAAAAAATGCAGAACTCTTTTTATCGAGCAACATCAGTAACAGCAGTTGATTCGAGGATAATTATTAACTTCATTCCACGATCAGATCTGGACCGGACCTTGATTGTAATTTCAGATTCTCTTGGAGACGTTATCAGACGTTATCTATGCCCCCTTGCTTACTATTCAGAATCAGCTTTAATTGTTTATCATTTTGCACAGCAAGGACTAGAAAGTGAACCTCACATGCTGACAAGCTGTCTCAAAATTGAACCAAAAGAGAACTCTTCAAAACTGCAGCTATCGAATGTGGAGGCAATTTTTGGTTTATCGGCTTTGGTTATATTGGCAATTCTTGCAGTTCTTGTATACTTTGTAATCAGAAAAAGATCAACTGGTCGCAGAAGAAAGGCGTCATTGTCTTCCGATTTTCCGGATATTGACCCTATTGGCCCTTTTGCAGATGCAGGTAGGTTGCTCTTTCATGAGTTTCTGTCATAATCATATCGCGTCCAATTCGTCTGTGGTCTAGCTGTGAATTACTAGATAGGCCCACCACGTATGAAAATAATGTCCCTGAAGTTATCCCTCTGACTTTTTCTGCCCTTTTTCCATTCCGTCAAATACCTTAGAGGTCAGTTCTTCTTGGACCCATAGGTAAGGTAACAGTCGGTTGTTCATGAAATAAATTGGCGGCAAATTATCGTATAGGGATAAATACCCATTCATTACTCAATTCTTGTAAATTCACAAGCCCAATGTTTTTTGTGTTTTTTCAATGTTTTGACAAAAAAAGTCACCTGATCACATCAGAGGCAGCTGTGCGACACGAATATGCACACCGGTAGTTTGAAAAAGTGCAAAAAAAATGAAAATGAGTTTGTTTTTGAGATGCTTGTCTCATGGGTCAAAGAATGCTGGATCACAAAACACTACAGGTCAAGTATCACTCATTGTATTGGAAAAATTGCCAATAGACTTGTGTATAGAACCTAATATATGACAGAATTTTTTGTATTCACAGTTACAAATCGAATCTGTATTGTGCCAGAGCGTTAGACTATAAATTTGTATCAATATCAATTGCGTTGCAAATAAATCTAGAAAACTGTTGAGCCGATTTTTCTGGCTAGGATTGTGAAAATATTGGCTTACACGGCCTCTTCTGAAGAAAAACCCAGGTTGGTGGTCAACTTAATATTCCAGTAATCTTACCAGGCCGTCTATGATTCACAGTAATCATACGAAGCTATATGTGATTTCAATGATATCCTGGTAACCGTACAAAGGTCATGATATTTTAACAGGATGCTTCAGCCTCAATTGCGACGCTCAATTCGCATGAATTAAGATAGACAAGGATAACAGTTAAAACTTATCTAGAATTCGATATCGAATTTTCAAGGTTACCGTTAGATAAGAAAGTAATTTCCTGGTAATCAAAAAAGAATCATAAACTGTAGGAATACTATTTCTGGAAACTATATAAAAAGAAGTGCCAATCACGTTCCAACAATTTGTCTGGGAATTAAGTTCTTAAACAAAATTATTGTTTTTTCATGCTTATCATACTTGTTCATCTTTGAATATTTGAATAACTTGCAACCATCAAAAAATCAGGAAACAAAAAATTGTAAGCATACATCAACAAAAACTTACATAATTGATTCAATTATCTTGCAAAAAATTGGTACTTAAAGAGTTAATTTATCAATGGTAACCAATTTGAAGGCTCTTTCGGACAAACAAATTTTTCCAGTAAACAATTGAAATTGTTCAGAAAAGGTGGTACTCTGGATCAATTCATCATCAATTCGTCTTTTTTGATGCATATTTTTTCAGCCTCTGAAATAAATTTGAACAGCAATAATAGAATTTAATGCAATTATAAATCAAATTTATCGTCATTTTACGAGCTTCGGCTAAATAGTTCTGTTTCAACCACATAGTTAACAAAAATGGAAGTTTCTTGATTATTTCTTTTGCGAATAGTTTTGAGCATCCAAGAAAAATGGAGTATCTGTTGAAAAGCTGTCAGCCGACTGTTTTTCAGATCAAAAAAAAAGGTGCAATAATATATAAGAAATTAAAAAAGAGACTCATACTTCAGAAAACCATATATGGCTTTCCGCGTAAAATTTACCAGAACATGTTCATCAATATCTAAGTTGTATTCCTTCAATAAACAGTTTTGGGAAAGGATAGCAGGACATCACCATAAGATGAGCAATTGATGGCACCTAGACAAACTTTTCTTCCTCTTTTCTTTATTGTGAATAAATTTCATCAAGATAAACTGAATGAGAGACTTGAGAAGAGGGGGCATCGGCCCAGTAGTAATCTCCCACAGTGAAAAATTTGATTGAATTTGTATAGATATAATATTTTAATATTTCTGAAGATATTAAAATACTGATGGAAACTATTTATTATTACTATTATAACAAGCATGTTTTTTCTGATGATTAAGTTGATACTTTAATAGCATACTCAGTTGTGATAATTTTATATAAGGTCCCACTGGCTCTGAGGCATGGCCATGGCTCGCTTGACATGGCCAAATTTATTAGCTAATTTTTTTTCTAAACAATTATTCTGGGTATACTTTGGGTATTTTGTCTTATTGGCTATTATGCCTCAATGGGTATTTTGTCCGGATGCTGAAAATGCTACTCCCCAATTTTCTAAATTTTGTTTTCAGTATTTAATTTGTCAGCACTTGGAGTACCTGTGCTCTCCCAGCTTTGTTATTTTAATGAAATCATAAGATGAAAATTTAAAACTGTAAACTAGGAGTGGTGTAATGATTCAGATATCAGCCAGTCATCTGGGGAGCATCAGACAGGAAGCGAGAAGTATCATCCCACAGACACCTCATTTTTCCAAGAACAAAAAGGTAGGTGGTCAATTTTAATTTACTATTGGAATAGGTTGTTGGACTGGAGATTAACTCGTGAAAAGATCAACCACGATTGTTGTTAAGTATGAAAAGACCGGTGGGCATAAAAAAACGGATCTATTCTGTTCCCCCCCCGTGTTTTTTACGCCCCCCAGTTACAAATTATATGTTGTTATATAGCACGTTATTACCCCACTAATTCTGGAATTTTTATCGTGTAAAATCTGATAAGATGCTGACTAAGAATTTTTATCGAGTAAGATCTAATCAGATCTTACACGATAAAAATTCTGGTAAGAGGAATTTTTATCGTGTAAGATCTGATAAGACATCTTATAAGATAAACATTCCTCTTATCAGAATTTTTATCGTGTAAGATCTGATAAGACATCTTATAAGATAAACATTCCTCTTATCAGAATTTTTATCGTGTAAGATCTGATAAGACGGAATTTTTATCGTGTAAGATCTGATATGACATCTTTTAATTATTTCAACATATCCGTATAACGTAGTCAGGGCTCTATGAAAGTAAAAAAAAAAATAATCGGTCAGCTAACCAATTATGAAACAAAAAAATGCTTGTTGATTCTGTTTAGGCTGCAGTTTTATTGTGAGTCTTAACTGGGTACTATGGCTAAACTTAGCAGTCCAAGATAGTTTTGGTCTTTGAAAAACAATTTTCAGCCTTGTTTGATAATCACCGCTTCGGAGAAAACCCCTGCCACTCAAATAATCTTTTTTACAATATCTTATAAGTCTTAAAAGACAGTATAAGATATTTTTCTCTTTGTTGTTCTGACACTTAAATGTTGCATGCTGTAGTTTTTCAGCTACTGCTTGAGAGCAACTCTGAATTGTCTTCAATATGAAGAATATAACATACTTCAGGAATTTATACAAGAGTAAATAATCTGATAAGACGGAATTTTTATCGTGTAAGAATTTATAAGAGGAATTTTTATCGTGTAAGATCTTATAAGAGGAATTTTTATCGTGTAAAATCTTATAAAAGGAATTTTTATCGTGTGAGATCTTATAAGAGGATTTTTTGTCGTGTAAGATATTATAAGAGGAATTTTTATCGTGTAAGATCTGATAAACGTCTTATCAGATCTGATAAGAAGATGCATCCCCTTACAGGCTATTAGCACGATGGTTTTGTCAGAAATTTGTCAGATCTTACACGATAAAATTTCCACAATCATTGGGGTATATAAAAAAGCACGTATTTATTTAAAAATTTATGACCCCCAGAAGCATAGACCCCCGTGCTATATATGACTCCCAGGCGCACGTGGGGGTCATAAAAGATTTATGAGAGAGAGAGAGGGCTGTGTGAAAAGTGTGAAAAAATATTCGCTAAACGATTGAATTTTTTTGTTCACGTGCGCATTTTTCGAAACAGTTTTTTTTATAATTCTGCATTACATTTTGTGGTTATGTGTTTTTTGAAGCAATATTAACAATGAAAACTGTACGTTTCGGAGCATTTTTGTCAATCTCAATCATGTACTACTTTTTATCTGCAATTTTGAGGAATCTTTGTGGTTTCGTCGTTTTAGACATTTTTAAACGGTTTCTGTGCTCTTTTTCGTGCTAAGTGCGCTAGAGGCAATTTGTTCGATTGCAAATAGTTTATTTTTGTATTCGTGGAATTTTCATTTCATTAATATGAATGAAATTTGTTTTAGTAAACGAAAAAAAGCTAAACTTGAACAATTATTTTGGTTAAATTCTCTGTTTTGAAAGTCTTTTTCTGTTTTTCTGACTTTCAAAATATTTTGTCATTTTGCATTTTTAAATCAGTTCTGGTGCTAGGATTATTGTTCCAAATAGAAAGTTTAAAGGCTTAATAGCACATGTTTTCATAAAATCATTAACTCATTTCTGCAGTAAGTTTTTATTTTTCTTGCTTATGTTTTAGGTGTTTTAGTGCGTTTGAGTAACGCAATCCTTCCTAATGAATCAGCAAGAACTGTTTGATTATGTTTGAGGTTATAATGAGACTAAATAGTTACACTTTGCAATTTTCAGAGATTAACTAAAAAATCTTGAAATATATTTTTCGTGCTTTTATTCCTATCTCTTAGCTCGGATTCCTCATTTTTGGAGACGTATCGTTGGTTTTGTTTTCCAATGACTTTATTTTTGTTTGTTAAACACATTTAAATCATAAAAATGTACTATGAACACTGATTTTGGAGTAAAACTCATAAAATGTTTCCCAGAAATACATTTCACAATTTTCTTTTCCCTTGAACTTTCTTTCAGTTTGGTGATATCAGTTAGTGGTTGGCTAGGGTTCAAGTTATATTTTACTTATGATATATTTTACTAAGTCAATTATGCAATTGTCCCGCTACCTTTTTTGTTTTTGTTTTTGTTATTACCATATGACGTCACAACCAATTGAAATCTGTTTTTTGTTCATTCGTTCATGGAATTTGTTTTGTTTCTGAATTGTTTTGTAACGTCATTTTTCACTCTAAGTGTTTTTGTTCACTTGCGTGAATATCTTATTCGTTTACACGTGACTTACTTTACTCTCAAAAATGACTTCCTTATTCTGAAACTGACTTTTCTTTACTTTAATTCGAAGAGATAAGGTGAAGTGAATGTGTGTCAACGATTAATTGAGAGCAGCTAATAGAAGCATCAATTATTTATACAGATTCACAATCAAAGTCTAGAACCTCAGTATTTATTTTTTATTCTCAATATTAAATTTTTTTGTTCTCTTAATTTTTCTATCTTAGACTGTAGATCTGCAAAGCTATTACGGTTTTTTCCTGGAACTCTGCCAGCTAGGTTTAGAAAGCTCCTAGGGCCTAGAATATTTTCAGTTTCTTGCTGGGTTGTCACGTATTGAAGAGTTTATTTTTTCCCATTTTTTTCAGTAAAATTTAAAATACCGTTTTACTAATCTTTTGTCATTTTGCCACAAGTTTTTCTCAATTATTTCAGATGGATAAATTAGTTAGTAAGCAGGATAAATTGGAAAAAGTTAAATCATTGCTGAAAAACCAAATGTGGACAAATAATTTTGTTGCCTAGCCGCCCAAATTTTCAAAATCGACAGAAAAAATGAATTCCGTGATATCAAGAGAAGAAACACCCAGAATTTGATAAAAAAGATTTATTAAATATTGACTACAAAATGAAAAATTATCGGATGAATTGTAAAAACAAAGACAAAATCAGTCAAATATTATCGAATCACATTCCGCATTATCATCAAAAATTCGATTTAAAACAGTCGGAGAGGTTTTCGTAAGAGACAAAAGAAAAATTGTCTTCAATATTTTATTCTATATTTATTGAATTATATTGAAAATCTTGAAAAAAGGGGTCTTTGAACCAATATTCACTTGTCTATCTTAAGACAGAATCAAAGGTGACCTGTTTTGATTGCAAAACATTTTTATAGGAGTCTAAAATATTTGGTTGTCAAAAGTTTGTTTAAGATTTGTGTTCAAATGCGTTTTCTATAATATCAGTATTTCAATTTATTGAAGAAAGAGTCGTTTTAGGAAGAAAGAAAAAATACCAAAAAATTTAAATAGTGGCTGATAAACAAAAGATTTCATCCTATTTTTTTACCTCCAGGTATTCAAAACCTATACTCTTGTTTCGAACTCGCTCATTTTTTAGCATAGAAAAAAGAGTTAAAATATCTACATTTGATATTAAGATGGAACCCCATTTATGTTTTCTCTTGCTTTTGTATATACCGTTTCTAAATTACCATCTATTGGTTGGAACAATAATCAATAACAATAATCAGAACAAAAACCAAATTCGGAATTAAAACGAAAACGATGCATCTACCTTTGATAATTTAAAAACAAAATAACGATATAGTAGCGAATTAATGTTTTTTTTTAACTTTTCGGCTCTTTTTTTATTTTATCACCATAGAAAAACAAATATGAGGAGTCTTTTCAACATTTCTATACACACAGGAAAATATGCATGCCAGGTTGTTTTTTTATTTACTTCTTGAGCAAATAATCAATGCTGGCAGATGACTTGAAATGTCATTAATATGACATCAATACTGAAGAGCCATGCCTTGCAATGTCCATTAAAGACCATTTTAACGGTAAATCACTTTCCAAAATAAGCGTATTATTCAATATTTATATTATAAACGTTCACCCTAAATCTGATCAAGTTTTGGAGGCTTTTAAATCAAAATTGATTATGTAGTTTAACTTTTTTGCATTAGTTCAAGTGTTTTCAAAGTTATCTACGTTTAGATTGACAGCTGGTTATCTCAAAAATTTGTTAGTGCTTTATTTCGCACAAAGATTCATTAATCTTGAAATGGTTCGGAGCTTCCTATGAATTGTAGTCTAAAGCTGAAAGCGTGTGTGAGGGGCCGCTTTAGAGCTTCTTTTCCAATAAATTTCACTTGGTGTTACATTTTTTGATAAGAGTAGTCAACTGTAAATACTTGTTCTACTGCTAGTGAAAAACGTGATTGAACACAGTAAAATGGTTCAATTACCAAAAAAAATTATTAAAAACTTCCGAGTCTGAAATGTAGTTGTCCCTAACATTATAAAGAAAATTTTGCTAGTACGTTATATAATAAATGAACTCTGACTTATAACCGCCTTCTGTTTTGCTTAGTAAGTTTTTGAATGGTAGGTAAACTTTTTAGTCTCTTTGTATCATTTATTATCTTTTCAACTTTGCTTATTTCTAGGAACCTGTTGACTGATTCATGTCGATGGGTTCTGCGTAGGATTAAAACCAGTAACTTAAATCTTCATATACGTGTAAATCAAAAACTGAGGACATTGACGCATTTTTCTTGTCATGCAAACCTCATCCGATTTCTTTAATTGAAAAATTAATCTGAGAAAAAATTGTGTTGTCTTTGTAACTTTGTTAAAAGTTATGGTTCCAAAAATTAATACTAGTAACAAGGTTAAAAATTGGTAACAAGGTTAAACTTATTGCTTACAAATTTTTACTATAAAATTTTCGCATAGAAATTGGCGCGTTTGATATAGAGCAGTTATGAATTTTGCGGACTCTTTCCAATAGATATTACATGTTCTCTGAAGTCAATTTGAGGACTCCAAGATTTTTCACAACCGTTTTGGCATGAATTTGATTGTTTTTCTTGGTGAAAGAGTCAGAATTTTCATATTTTTCCATGCAACATCAACTGTAATTTAGCTATGTTCAGTGTAAATTGATTTTCATCTATTCTAAAATTTTATTTAGCTCCTCTAGACGACTGTTTTCATTATAATCTCCAAAAATCTTTGTGTCGTCTGCAAATAAGGTAATTTCACAATTTTTAACAATCGTCGGAAGATCATTGATGTACAAAAAAAAGAGAATTGGTCCTAGAGCGGATCCTGGGGTACTCCATGTGTAAATTCTCTCATGCTTGATGAGTTGTCGTTCAACTGCAGAAATTGCTTGCAGTTGGATAGAAAGGAATGTAATAACCGTTCTACTGTACCTAGGAGACCATACTTTTCACATTAAGCTTGGAGCAATTGATGGTCGACCGAGTCGAAGGCTTTTGATAAATCAAGCAACGAGCACTGGAAGGGTTTATGCTGTTGTTTCGTTCAAGTAATGCTTCAAAAAATTCAATTATTGCATCGACCGCTGAACGCTTACTTAGAAAACCAACTGCCTCCATGATTATCGCTTATGCTAAGAAAATCTAAGATTCTTTTGCAAAAGTTTCTCAAAATTTTGACTACTGCGTGTAGTAAAGAGATGGGTCGGTAATTTCCGGCTTCATTCTTTGGTCCCGCATTTTAAGTAAATATTGGAAACATTCTTCCTCGATGCATTTTTTGCTAATTTGACTAAGCTTTTCTGAAAATGTTGCTGGCACAATCTTGAGAAAAATAGTTTGATAGTCCAAAAGTATCTCGAATTTTCTTGTTGTTCAAATGTTTCAGTTCATTAAATACTTCTAGTTTGTCTGCTTTGCTTAGGAACATTGATTTCTCATTCCTTGTTTTGCTATATATTTCAAAGTTGTTAATGACTTTTTTGCCACTTTGGTGCTACTTCAACTAAAAAATCATTTAGCACTGTTGCGGATATATCTTTCAGGGATCTTGGTTAAGTCCTATGCTCTTTTCGTTCGTCAAGCTTTTCATAAACTGGAAGAATTTTTTGTTGTTTTGGTCATTTTTTAACAGAAAACTTTTAAGTTGAACTCTCTCATTTTCAAATTATTTTTTGATTTCTTGTACGCGAAATTTTACAGTATAATATTTCCTATACACCAGTTGTTAATTTTTCTGCAGCACAAATCTGAATACATCATCGGTAAACATTTAATGAACTTTTCACACGTTCTTGAAAGACAGATAGCTGGATACAGTTTGTTACATTTTCTTTTCTGCTTATAGACGTATAATATCAACAAAGAAACCTTCTTAACTTGATTATATTAACAAAAGAGTTCGTTTCTGTTCCAAAAGGTTTTTGAAGCAAAATTTAGTTTGAATAGTTGATGTGACCGAAAATCATGATATGGATTGCCTCTGAAAAAATAACAAAGAATCTTTTTGAAGACTTTTTATTGTCGCAACCTATAAAAACAGCCTCTAAGTCAATAAAATAAATTCTGTGCCAAAAAATTTTAAAAATGATTTGAACTGATTTAGCTCATTTTTCACCTGATATTACTTTACGTGGAAGAGACTAGGAGCTTGGTTTTTCATTTTTGTGGCATCAATTTAGTTTATATCATTAAGTATTTAAGGTTTAGTCAAACATTTATCATCGATATCTATTTCAACTACTCGTTTATTTCAAACGTGAAATTTTAATCATAAATAAAATACTTTTGAAAACGTTGAATCTCAATTTCTCCTCGAGTAATGAAAACACTTAACATTTTTATTCGACAATCGTTTTAGTTATCAAAAGTTATTTATTGGTTCCAATTTTGTCTCTCCAGATATCTGAAGATCTCAATTGGCTCAACAGAGTAAGTCGGGGGTGCATAGTATACATCACCAGCCTTTTATGGAAGGACGGAATAAACCACATGTCAGAATATTTCCCAGGTTGAGGTCCAGACCCCAATTGGTTTATGATCAGACCCATTCGAGCGCACACTCGTGCATTCCCAGACCGAAATTACAGGGTCTGGACGGAAGTTCGAGCACACTACAGTCTGGACGATGGTCTGGAGATGGTCTCATCAGAGGCCAATTTGGTCTGACAAGTCTGATCATAGGCGGATTCGACCGCAATTGGAACTGATCATAACATCTTCGAGCGCAGTTGGGTCTGATCAGAAATGTTTTCAAACGCAATTGGGTCTAATCAGGGACCATTCGCTCGCCTTATTTTTTTCTTTTTTTTTGTTTTTTTTTTCTACTGACAGATGGTGGCTCAGACAAGAGGCAACAATAAAGCAGCGTTCTGATCAGAGGCTGAAATAAAGTGCAAAAGCTCTGATCAAAAAAGGAGTCCAGCTGATAGCAAACGGTGGTCCCCTTCAGAGGAAATTTTGATCAACTGGAGAACACGATGTTTCTTATGGAAAGCTGTCTAAACTCATCCATTGAGTCAGAAATATATACACTAAACGGTACAATAAAAACAATTTGTTCTTTACAGTTGGGTTTCAATTTCTTTAGCAATACTTTTATAATTGAATTTTCCTTAGATGGATTAAATACTGCAAACATCAGTTTTTATGAAATGTATATATTATAGCAAAATAAAGAGATCTGTTTATAAGTAAAATCTTTCTCTGATCTTTCTCTATTTCGAGCGCACTTGAGGCTGATCAGAAGCAGTTTCGATCGCACTTCAGTCTGATCATAAATGGCTGCAAGCGCATCTGGGTCTGACCATAATTGCTTCGAGCGCAACTGAGTCTGATCATAACCTTTCGAGCGCACTTGAGTCTGATCAAAGTCTGGTTAATGTCTGTGCAAAGGTCTGAATTTGAGTCTGGACCATGGTCTGAATATGGTCTGATCAGAACGCCTTCGTTCTGAAAGGTCTGATCAGAGACCCTTAAGCTTAGAAAGTCTGACAAGAGGTAACTCGGGTCTGGAAATTCTGGCCAGGTTTAATTTCCGTCTGGAAATTCTGATCAGAGATAATATCGCTCTAGAAAGTCTGATCGGACGAAAATTTGAGTATGGACCTCAACCTGGGTTGTTCTTGTTTAATGTTTTGATTTCTCATGCCACGTGTTCAGTTAAATTGAAAAGTGTTATAAATTAAACTTTCAATTTTTCTAAGAACAACTGAAAGCTGAGCGCCAATAAAATATCCGTTGGTTACCGGTTTTCGGGGAGTGTTTTCATTCTTAGGTTCTCAGAAGATTATGAAGGCAACATGCTTTGCATAGAAAATTCATTTCAAAAAAATACTATATATATATATATATATATATATATATATATATATATATATATATATATGTTGCGTTTTAAAAGATAAGAGACATGATGGTGTGAAAACTGTTTTTAAACCTTGCCTGCTCTGGTTTAGGTTCCTATTAGAATGTTTCTAGGAACCCAGAGAGAGACAGATAAACATATCCGCATCAATATATCAGTAAATATTTATTACCGCAAAATGATTTCCTTGCTTTTTTGGTATATCAGAATTGTAAAACTTTTTCAAAATATTCATAAAACAGTTTTTTTCATGTAAAGTATGTTGCCTGAACAATATTCTGAGAACCTGTACGATCTTCTGTGCAATGAGCAGTTCTGATGTGAACAGTGGTTTCACATCGTCAGAGAAGTGATGATGACTAAATCTTGCTGCTGACTTTTAATCCGTGCAAACATAAATCAACAACCATAACTTTTAGATTTCCTGTTAAAAATCCAAAGCTCCGTCGGCCAGCTCATCTGGCCTTTGCTTCACGGTAATTGAGCCCAATTTTACAGCAAAACATATAATTTTGCTGAAACAATTGTGACTCATAAATCGAGACAAAATTGATCATCCTGATTTCATGAATCAGTGTATGACATCAGATCACAGTTGCAATCACTTCACTCACATTTTTCACTCTGCATTCGACTTGACACATTTTCCACAACCCAAAAACTGACATGAAATGGAACCGAAGAAAAAAAACTTTTTTTATACCTGAACACTAAAACTATTATAAATTTGGAGTATATTTTTTGCAAGCCGCAAAAAAAAACGTTGACAAGAGTCATCCGAAAGCGCGTTTAATCAGTTTAAGCTTGAAATGATGGGCCACTGATTGTTACGTGTTCATTTCAAAGTGATAGAAAAATGGCAAAATCATATTTTTATTATTTCTGAAATCAGATTTTGGGATGGCTTAATTTTTTTCATTTATTTTTCATTTAAAATATCATTTTTTTGTCTAATGTAATTATCGACGCAAGTAAAAATTGTTTGAGGCTTTTTCAATGTAAGATTTTTGTTCGCATAAGAAACTCATTGGAATATTTTTGTTTCATGATCTCCAAGAATTTATCTAAGTGTATTTCGGCCTGAAAAGTAAAGTTTTCCTCTAGACAAAAAAAAACTGAAAACAACCCAGAAACAGTTCAGTTCTTCAAAACTGATTTCGGATCTTTTCAACAATTGCAAAAGGGGGCTATTCTTGAATAGAATTTAAGCGAGCCATTTGTTAACCAATCAGAGACGACTAATAACTTTCCACGCATGCGCATACTATGTTAAATTGAATTGAATAAAATACGCCATGGTATGGCAACTAGCCGAATCGGAATACAAAGCGAAAAGAATTTCCGACTGGCGGGTCGGTGGGCGCGCTTCGCGCGCGTCGTGGCTTCGCCGCGACTTCCGGATTACATCCCACAGCGCATGAGAGGCATGGCCATGAACAGCGGTCCGCAATTGCACTTAAACTATTATTCGGCTATCTAAACTGTATGCCAAGTAATATCGTGGTAAAGTATAGCACAGAAGGGGGAGGCGATTCTCTCTCTACTAGGTACCAAAGGGGGGCAATTGTTGAAGAGATCCCTGATTTCAAAGGACAGCTACTTTATCCCTTCACAGACTGTAGTAACAGGCCAAAGTAAATTAGCTATAAAACTAAAACACACCTCACATCTGGAAGTAGTGCTTGATTCTCTGTTCTCAGCACTGTTTTTGTCTCCATTGATAAAGCAAAGAGAGAAATTTTTTCAACCGATCCATAAGAAAGATTTGATAGATTGAATTGCATATGAAACCAATCTGCTTTGCCAGGGTTAAAATCATTACATTTGTTTTTCGCTTTTTAGCATATTTACCGCAAATTAGCGACAATGCAAAAATCACCAACTAAATTGCCATTCTTTGTTGCTAATCTTGGCAGCAATTTTTAGCGGCAGTAACACCGCGAAAACTGCTAATCCTTCGAGTGGATCAAAGAATTAGAATCAATTACATTTGCGCACTATAAAATGCGAAAACTTGCGACCTGTAATTCAAAATTTGAGGCCGTCGGACCCTTTAACGCTCGCTTATTTTCCTGATCTTAATACATGTGCTTATACTCCATGCGCGAAACAGTGAAGAGCCGAGTGTGTAAACTCGTGCAGATGTGCTCTTTGCAATTTAATGATATTATTTTGCATGCGGTAAGTTTCACTCGAATATTACCAGCCAGCTCAAATTGGAATTTAAACTTCAGAAAAATGCCCATCCGTAAAAAAAAAACATTTTTAGACAGATTCAAAGCTGATATCATCTACCGCCAATTTCTGGGCTCTAATTGAGTTTCAACGGAAATAACTTTGTCAACATAATATACAAATCGGTTTTAAAACTACGCTCAAACGAATCTCGTCGAGCAGTGTATCTAAGTATAATTTTTTGATCCTATGTCGACATCACATCACACAAAATCTCAAAATTGTCTCTTTGGGTCTGAGAACTGGGTATCATCTGAGAACTGGTCTGAGAACTGGGTATCGTTTGAAATTTTAGTGTTATCAATCTTTTTAATCGTTTGCGTGAGAAGAAACGATTTTAGCAACATGGTCCAACAGCAGAGACATTACCAATCAAAACGCTATCAACTCGTCGGCCTACTACACGAGCATCAACGTCAGCAACGTCACTTCAGGTATATTACAACATGCACAGCAGAAACTAAGCATTACTTCTGAAAATTAACAAAATTTACTTAAATTTTTTTACTCGAATATCTAGTAATTTCTTTCATATCAGCTCGAGGAGAGAAAAATTAATTTACCGTGTTTATTTTCAAAGAAAGCTCAAGAATCTTTTGTAATATCGCAATGAGAAGCACTGAAATCATCTGCAAATTGGTCTGCAATTTTCAACTTATTTTTCATAATTTTTTTCGCCTTTTCACTGTTCAAATCGAACTCGCCAAGTGTTTAGCCATATCTTCTTCCACTTTCGTATTCATCACTGAGGCGTTCATCAACATATTTTATTCAACTCTAAAACAATTTTGTAAACATTATTTGCTAACAAAACATCATGCGCTCAAAATGTGCTGAAGTTAAGCAAAAATTCAGCACATCTTGAGCGCATTTTGAGCGCATTTGAGCACAACTTCAAATTCAGCACAACTTCAGTTTTTGAAATTCAGCACAACGTCAGCACATTTTGAGCGTATGCTCATATAAAGTTTTCGATAGGATCTTTCGATAGAATTCGTTCATAAATTAAACGCGCTCCGGGCATTTCCGGGAAAAAATGAAAATGTGCTGTAATTTTGACCCGGGAGGCTTTTGGAAACAATGATTTGAAAAATTGAAAAATAGTTTTATAATCTTAATACATGGGATGCTGAGAAAATGGATTTCCTTTACGCTTTTAATTCTTCCTTTATTGGGCGAGGAGGGTAAAGTATTTTACTTTACCATTTTTGAAAATAAAAGAGTCCAATATAACACCTAGGTTCCTAAGTTTCATACAAATACCATGTATGCTATCATACAAATCATAATGTAATTTTTGATACGAGTGGATATATGAGACCAAGGAAATCATCTATATTCTTTGCATGATTTTTTTAGATTATCTTTAAAATTTTTTTTCAGAGAACAATAAAATTCAATACGCTAACTGATCTCTGAAAAGCTATTGTCTTCTTTCTGAGTGCTGGCAACCCGGGTCGAGGTGTCACCGCCATTCAGCCGAAAATTATGCACAATAGGCGGTGAATGCGGAAATTTTTGTAAGATAAGCGGTGAAATTACATAAATCAGGCGGTGAATGCGGTGAAAAAAAATTATCGCCTGGTAGCGGTGAAATTACATAAATTCACCGCTTCGAAAAATAATAATAATAATAAATTGTTTATGGTTGGTACAGGATAATTATCATTAATTTTACAATGATTGCAAAAACAGAACACTATTTGTAAAATCAATAGAAATCGCACCAACCAAGAGCACACTATTAGGTCTCACTGATCTGTTTTCAAGTGCCTCTAGCGGAAAATAATTCACTGTCAATACCTATTCACTAAGGGTAAATCAAATTGTTTGATTTAAGTAAATTGAAAACAAAAGAGACAAAAAAAATAAATACCATAATCCGTAGTTTTGTTTTTTTGTTAACTAAAAATTGCTTCCTTTAGTTGTTCATTTTCCAGTATGAAATTGTCTAAAAAATTGTGTGAAAATTTACGTATTTCGTTTTCTTTCAGGTTTTTTACTTTGTCTACAAACATTGGTTCGAATATTGAAACTAGGCTTAATAACCTTCTTAACCTTGTATACAAACAATTTTTCACGCATGAGTTCTTACTAGTTGAGATCCTTTTAGACCGACTGCCTGAAAAGTTTTCTAGATCCTGACCACTCAACAAATTTGACAAGGATGCAATTTTGCATTCGCCCCGAAGGATATTAATCAGAGTTTTGAAAAGTTCATATATGTGAAGTTCCCTAACAGTGAAGAGTTTATGTTCTTCTCTCAATGAGCCCAGCGATTCGAAACTCCTTTTGTAGAAGATAATTTTAATTAACCGTTTTGTAAGTTTTTCCAGATTTTTTAACACATTTTTAGAAGTTGAGCCATAGATGAGAACTCCATATTGCAATATTGGCTTGATGTATGTTCTAAAAACTTGGATCATTTGACGAGATGTTAAGACTTTTCTGTGCCTGTAGAAAATGCCACAAAACTTGACAAGGCGTTTTTCGATGTAGGATACATGATGTTGGAAACCTAATTGACAATCAATAATCACACCTAAATATTTGTACTGATTTACTGACTCAATCGTTTCATTACCGAAAGAAAATTCTTTTTCAAACTGAATTTTCCGTCGACCATTAAAGAGCACGTTTTGTGTTTTATTTGCTTGAGGACCAACTTGTTTTCTTTTATCCAATCATTTGTGTCATTTAGTGCTAACTGATGATTGTTCAGTAGTTCAATGTTCCTACTTCCTGTTATAATTGCTGTGTCATCAGCATACAGTATTAGATCTGTTTCTTTCTGCATTGATTTGATGTCATTAATATAAATAAGGAACAGAATTGGTCCCAGTATAGACCCTTGGGGGACACCTGTTTCTACAATTTTCAACGAAGATTTCTTTGTTCCAATTTGAATGTATTGCTCTCGGTTCTTCAGGAACGATTCAAAAAGCTTATATGTTTCCTTACGAAAACCATAACAAAAACATTTTTGTAACAAAAGTTTGTGATCAACTGTGTCCAACGCCTTCTTTAGATCGAGAAATGTGCAGCAAGAAACATTAGTTCCGTTTGTCCATAATTGACGAATTGTTCCCACCAATGTAGCAATGGCATCAACTGTGCTCCGTTTGTTCCGAAAACCGAACTGTTTTTCACTCAGAATGTGATAGCGATCGAGGAACTGTACCAACCTAATATAGATCAGTTTCTCAAAAATCTTCACGATTGTCGGTAGCAAGGAGATTGGCCTGTAGTTTCTTGGCTCATGTTTGTCACCCTCCTTGTGTAAGGGTACAACTTTGGCAATCTTTAAAGCATCAGGAAAATAACTTTTGATAATGCATCTATGAAACAATCGTTCCAAACAACTTGCAAGAGGATCAGACATTTTCTTTAGAAATATGTAATTTAGGCCATAGCAGTCTAAGCAGTACTTAGGTCGAATTTTATGCAGTACCTCTTCTATTTCTTTTTTGGTAATTTTGCTAAAAAGGAAGAGTTGATGTTTTTCGGTGGTAATTTAGTTTTATTGTTGGGTTCAATTTCAGACGAAAGTTTTTTCCCAATACTCGCGAAAAAATTATTGAAGTTTTCAACTTGGTTTTGGGTGAAAATATCTTGTTCTGGTTTTTGTGATTTTCCCATCAAATCGTTGTAGATGTTGAAAAATTCTCTCGTATTTTGCCTACTTTCCACGTGTAATTTTTCTTGATAGAAAGTCCATCTTTTTTTCCTTACCAAGTTTTTTACAAGATTACTTTGTTTTTTGTATGCAAGTTTGTTTTCTTCGGAATTTATTTCATTCATTTTTCTTCTTAGTTGTTTCTTTTTAGTAGTCTCTTTTTTATTTTATTGTCAATCCAGTTTTTTCTTTTGCTAGATTTCACTTTTTTCATGGGACAAAATTTGTCTAGAGTTATCATGAGACTACTGTGAAGCTCAGAGATCTGTTTATCAATTGTTTTCATGGGGATGCAGAGACTTTTTAGTTTTTCTCCTAAAAAATATTGGGCCTCTTTGAGCACATTTTCATTCTCTAATGCTTTCCAATTTCTCGTAAAAGTATTTGATTCTTTGCAGTTATCATTAAAATTTGTGTTAAAAGTTGCTAGTACAGTGTGACGATCTGAAACATCCGATTGGTCCACTTTTATTTTCAATGGAATGTTGGAAAAAAAGATGTCCAGGCATGAGTTTGAAGAAACAGTTTCCCTAGTTGGTGTTAAAAGTTTTGGAATATCTAAGTTGTTTCCGTTCATTAGGTTTCTCAAACGCTTTTGCTTAATTCCATTTTGAATCATATTAACATTAAAATCACCACAAATATGCTGATGAGTTTCTGGTGGAACAACGAGTTCATCGAGATATTGATCTAGTATCTCGAAAGTCTCAAAACTTGTGGCGTTAGGTGGAATGTATACACATGAAATTAAAAGTATCGATTGTTTCAGTTGCACCGAAACACTAATGATCTGCAGATTGTTTGTTGTTAGTTTCTTTTCCACACGGTAACAAAAGGTTTCTTTCGCATAAAGACCTACACCTCCCCCTCGTTTTTTTCTTGAAGCTACTAAAAGGGGATGGTAACCATCCAATTTAAAAATTTCACACGAATTCTGTTCAGAAAGCCAAGTTTCTGTAATGCAAATCAAGTCAGGTTTCAATTCCATGGTATTCAAGTAAACATTAAACTCGTCAAAGTTTTGCGGCAGTGATCTCATGTTTTGCAGTAAAATCAATGAATTTTTTGTAACGCAAGCGTCGTTTGTGTCTCTGTTGAACATCAGTTTTTTCTTATAAAAAGCGGATACACAGGCCAAATCGATCCCCCGCACACATAACAATAGCCTAAATTACATTTGGTTTTTGCGGCTCTTCACATATGAGGGAGAGAGAAAAAATTAAAAGATACGGGATTTACCCAAAAAAAAGAAAAAAGAAAAAAGAGAGAAAAAAAAGGTTTATGTTACTTCATGTTGGCACTAACCTTTACTGTTCTTTCTTTTAACCAATACTATATTTGACAATTTGAACGGACTCCGCGGAAATCACAGAGTGTCAGTTCAAAAAGCCAAGGGATGGTAGTGTAAAAATAATAATCAGCTCCAAACACCAAAACCTGGAATGCGAAAATCACAGAACAGGTTCAGGTTTACCGCGGAAGTCACAGGTTGGAGCCGAAAACGCGAACATATGACAATATTTTTAAAAGTAACTACTAGTTTTTTAACCTAGATTTTTAAGTCTTAGTTGAAAGAGTTATTATCCGCTAGAAACAACATACTTAATTTAGCTAAAGCAACAAAAAGAATTAAATTACTTCAAACAGAAGAGACTCAGTCACAGTCAGTTATTTACTTCCATAGTGAGTTGAGAGCAGTGAAAATTTAGTTTGCTTGGTTGTTTGACCGTTTAGCAGCAGGCATCTTGCGATCATTTGCCGAGAAGGTGTTTTCGAATGGTCGTTTTCGTTTAACCGGGATCAGTTTGTCCAAATCCTCAATTTCATTTACTCTAACAAACTTTGTTTTGTCCGATTTGTCATCATTCACCATAACAGAGACCGTACAATTATGAGTAGACGTAATAAAATTTCGTTTGCTCGCCTCTTGCTTTATTAGTGCTTCGCACTCAGGCAATGGTTCGTTTATGTAGATATTCAGTCCCTTGATATTGTTTTTCACATTTCGTAATTTTCGTTTTTTTTGTCCAGATCAAGTTTTTATCCGCAAAGTATGGAAACTTGCAAATCACTGTAGGCATTGAGTTACCTTTCAAGGTTCCTGGTACGATATGGCATGCTTTTATATCACAATAGGCTAGCTTGATTTGCAACAATTTTTCAAAAAAAACTAGCGTCTCACTCGTAACATCTTTAGCTGTTCTGGCGTCAAAAGGGGGGTTTATTATTAGTACACTATCTTTCCTCTTATAGCGTTCTTGAGACCTGAGGCGGTCGTTTATATTTCCTTGTTTATCTTCCAGCGCATCAATTTGTTTCTGTTGTTCTACTACGGTTTTGCGGAGGCTCCAAACTTCTTTTGTTAGATCATTTACCTTATCGTTTTCAATTGTACTCACGATACTCTGCCCTTTGCTACTGCTGGTTGCATCCATGCTCTCCATCGATGGTAATCAAAGAAAAAAAAGTCAAAACAGTCAAATAATTCGCTCAATAAAAGTTAGATCAAGTCCAATAATAGGTTAAAGATACGATGCAGAGAAAAGAAATCAGCCTGTGTAAGCGCTGTCTAGAAAGAATGCAAAAACATCAAGGTCAACCGACTGTACTCAAAGCGTCAAACTAACCATTTATATGAATTGAGAAAAAAAACTCAGAAAAACTTCCAAGTAATCGATCACTGATTTTTTCCAAGAGAACGTTTTTATTCTAAGATGTCTCAATCTCTGTAAACAGCAGTATTTCTCCATGGAAATTATTTCCCCATGAAAGGAGATTTTCTCTCCGATATCTCAATCTGTTTATTGAGTTTATCTCTAATCGCCTGTCGTTTCTGCTGCTCGTTGTAAATTTATGAATTCTTTCTCTTAATCACTTCGTAAAAATTTATCCCGTTAATTTGGACGTTGATCATGAACCACTCAAGACCAGCACCGAGAAAAAAGAAGTAAGGAACTGGCAGATAGGGACCTAATTTCTGTCCGGCTAGAGTATCAATTAATTTGCCCAGAAAAGAGGATATCAATCGCCTCATTTGATCATTCTCAGTCTATTTAATAAGTTTATCACAACAATTAGGCTAAAGAGTGTCCAAAAAAGTGCTTAGAAAAAAAGTGTCCAAAATATGTAAGATAAGCGGTGAATGCGGTGAAATTACATAAATTTACCGCTCAACTTCGCGGAGAACTTACATAATTTCACCTCTTAAAAAAATTAGTAAAAATGTGTGAGATCAGCAAATTAATGAAATTAATGGGGAGTAAAGGAGGAATTGTTAGATTAACACTCCCATTAAAACTACCTCTTAATCTTACATCTGTTTGACAGTTTTTTCTAAGCGGCGAATTTATTTAATTTCACCGCTAGAGTAAGCGGTGAACTTACAAAAAATCACCACATTCCGCTAAAATATGTAATTTCACCGCTAAAATTTGCAAATCTTAAAAAAATTCACCGCGCATGTTTTACAGAAAGTAGAATGAATTTCATTTATATTCAAAAGAAAAATAAAAGAAGTTAGTGAGAGATTGCGCAGTGGAAGAAGAAGTGGATGACATGCAGTAGGTGAGAGGTTCGAACCCTTGTAAGGGCTGTGAAATTTCATATTTCAGCGGTGAATTGTGGTGAATTTTTGTAAGATCACCGCTTACTCTAGCGGTGAACATACATAATTTCATCGCATGCACCTTATTTCACCTCAAAATTATGTACAAAATTTGCGGTGAAAAAATTAACTTTTCACCGCTTATCATACCTATTTTTCCAATTTTTTCTCGACCCTGTTATTGAAGCGCGAGTCAAAGCAGTTACATTTGCTCCATTTGAGTTAGCAGAGATTCAAACTATAAATTTTTTCCAATAAATTCCGCTAAACTTTTTCTTCTTAAATATAATAAGCAGTATGTTAGACCTTGATACGCTTTAGGAATGGGCGATGAAAGTATGGCCATGCCAAATCAGATGCCCAACAATTTTTCAGCTTTCGATGCGACGATCAATACAGCCAATGTTACCACGGGTAGGAACATAAAGTACTGTTTACTAAATTCATTTAAATGTCACTGTAATAACCTGAAAATATGTCACTGAAAATATGTCGTTTCAATGTCCTACGATAAATTGTTGAAAACTTTGAGACTAAATTTACTAAAGTCGTCGTTAACATTTTTGTAGAATGAAAATTTTGTTCTTTTCAGGCTTAGATGTGCCCAAGGAATTAGATAAGAAAGCTCCTGTCAACGAATCCGCAAACAAAACCCTGGACTGTACCAACGCTACTGAAGAAGGTAAATAAAATGATATTTATGCTCTTTACTTTGCCAGCAAAAAGTAAAAGGGAACTAAACTGGGCGCCCACTAAATATTAAAAAAATGATCGAATTGTTTTGATTTTAAATTAACAAAATCTTCTTGAATTAAATGGTACCCAAGTTTCCCTAAAGAATGTCTCTAGGTAATAATAGTTTACAAACATGACCTTAATTTTTTTTGAAAAATTGATGTTGAGCATTTGAATGTTTCATTTTGTGTCCGTCCAAGAAATATATCAACAATCATTTTTCAAAGTTTTTGTACGTTTCACAACTCTAAACTATTGAAACATTTTCTATCATGTTTTCTACTCGTTCATCCATATTTTGTGCAAAATTTTTTTGAGGGAACGTAACTGAGGTGCAAAAAACTTGCGAAAATGATACATTTCGAACGTTTTTACTCATTTTTGTTTGAAACAATTGAGTACTTTATAGCGTCCAGTGGTTTTTGAAGTACCATTCTTAAGTTCTTTAATTGGGATTCACCTAATTCGAAATTTTTGTCTAACTGCTACGAAAAATGTTTTCGCCTAATCGATTCTGTGCCCAAATTCCATCCCCAGATGAAGAAAGAAAACAAAGACTGCTTTGTAAAAAACAATAATGCAGTTTTCAGCTCACGTTTTGAAATGGGCTCAAATCACAGATCGGCGTACGCGATTTTTTATCCGTTGGTGTAGCAAAAACATTTATTAAAAGTATTAATCGGGTTTTTGTATATTTGAAGTGAACAACACAAGGTTAGCAGCGCATTTTATCTGGCTGCCTTCTTTCTTATAGTTTCCTTCGTGTCAGACTGCAGGTTTTATGGTTAGCATTGTTGTAACTTTTTGCTTACAAATTAAGCTCCCATTGAGCATTGATGTAGCAAAACTGTCCAAAAATGCTGACCGATAGCTCAATTCGCCTAGTCTTTGGCTAATTTATCATTTGCAAGTTTTTTGTAAAATTACAGCAAAAACATATTTTTATATGACTGTTAAACTTCAATACAATATTTTTAAAAATCACAAACAAGCTTAAACTTAGACTCAGCAAATTGAGAGTTTTATGAAGAAATTTTAAAAAGACAAAGTTTGTTTCAAAAATTTTTCGAGAATTGTTGGGAAACCAGTTTCCGATATAATGGAGCGGGAAAACAATTAATCTAGAACACTTAATTTTACTTTTGAAATTTTTATTAGCAGAAATGGATCACCTGACGCTAAGATCTCCTAATCGCTGGAGTATCGAAGGTAAGTTCATTTTTCTTAGTTACAAAAAAAAACATTTTCAAGAATCAACCTTCACTGACAAGAAAAAATACGGTAATGACCCTTAGCATCACGATCAAAGTCAAAATTGATTGCAATGTTATTCGTTCTGTCTAAGAACAATCTACCCGTTATTATAGACACAGACTAATCGAGACCAAAAAAATTTAGAATACTATTTACTATTCTGAGAGGCACACATCCCATTAGTTTCCATTTTTCGCAAAATTTTACTCGCTCCAAAAGTCGGCAAAGTGTAAATTAATTTCATTATATCCCTAAGGTTAAATATCCTTATGCTTTCAATTGTTAAACAAAATAATCATAGTATCAGTAGTGTTAATAATATAATAATCTTAAATTTGGAAATTGTGTTAATTGTGGTTTAAGTGAACACAATTAAAAAGTTCAAAAAGATTAAAAATTTTCTTTTTCTCTTGACAAAGTAGATTCAGCAAATGTGTAGTGTAGACTAGTCCTAATAGGGTCGTTGAAAATGCTTAATAAACCAGATAAATAAGACTTTTTGAAAAAAAAATTTGTTTCAAATTTGTCCATTTATTTTCACGTTTATGATAAAAGGTGGAAAAAAATTTTGCTACTTTAAAGAAAAATTTCAGGAGCGCTCGAATTGTTTCACAGATAGCGTTCAGCTTTTAGGTAAATAAAAAAACTATAAATAAAAATTGCGGAGATAATTCATTTGATTGATTAATCTCAAACTAACTGAATTTTTGTTCAGCCGGTTTTCTGTTACACCAATCCCAAAATGATGAAGAACAGATAAAGCATACACTGGGCTGAATCGTGTACATCTACTTCTGTCTAAAAAAATTCGGTGCACAGGTTTACAAATTTTGCTGAAAAAAAGTATGATGATAAAACATGGCGCAATTTTCAGCAGAATGACACCTCAAACAATTGAACAGTTTAGAATAACAACGTTTAGAAGCTTGACAGAATTTTTACTGGAAATGATATAACAGCCAAGAACTAAAATGAAAAACTGAATTCCGCTGTTTTTCCAGCTTTTCTGAAGCTTTCCAAAGATCTAAAAACCAAAAATATCTAATTTTGTAGAATCAATTGCCATTCAAGTTGGTGAAGTCAAAAATTAGCATATGTTTCAAATCAAACTACTCATTTGTCTCCATTTTGAGTTGAATTTGACTGTTATTTTTTGTAGTTGGATTGCTAACGGTTGGTTTTATGAATGCATGAAATTTCCACAAAGCTGCTTCAATTTTTATTTCCTTGTTGTCTTTATTTGCTACACCAAAGAGACCTGAAGAATAAAACTTTCTGTCCGAAGGAGACCTGCCAAAAAGCTTTTGAATTGTTTTGAATTATTTGAGGCACAATAACTCCTCAAAAATAAAGTAAAAACTTTTGATTGTTTCAATGTCAGAGTTCCTGGAACTCAACCAAAACTTCGATAGCTCAACGGTCAATGCAAAATTCTTAAACCTCCGAATTATTTAGCAGGACACAATAATTTTTCATTAGATTATCGATGAAAGCAAACAGTTTAGCTAACTTGGGGCACGTTCCTTCCCAAATTGTAACATAAGTTGTAATTATGTAAGATAATTGAAACGTTTAATCTAAGCGGGGTTTCAATGGTAACATCCATAGCTCTCTACGGCATTTTTATTGATTGCCGAAATTTGGTTTGGCAAAACAACAAAAAAACTTTTGTCTATAGTTCTGCCTATCCACTAGTACGGGTTTTAAAACATTTAAAACCGAAATTTATGAGAAGTTAAACTTATTTTGAGTTCCCTTTGCGAAATACAAAAATCGCAACGCTTCAATTAAAATTTCTTATGACTTTGCGAGATATGGATGACTACTTAACAATCCTAATAACTGAGAAATTCTCAGAAGATTGTTTTTGTTAATTGCGAGTGACCAACAATTTGTGCTCAGATTATTGCAAGACAGGGGTGCCAAACTCTGATGCTGAAAACGAATCTGATAACTGCGACGCGGTGAATACGTCTAATGTGTTTTCTCAAATCCGTTAGTATTTACTTCTCTCATCATGAATATTTTTGAGACATCTGACAAAGAGAAGACAAAAATCGAAATTGTCAAATTAGCCTCAGCGATCCAGACAAAAAAACGGCCATGTTCTAATTTGTAGGAATCAATATTGGCCATGTTCTATTTTGCAAGAATCAGTGGTTAACTGTGGCAAAATGGTTTATCGAACGGCGCTCGCATTTTTCAATTCAGCGGTATCATAAGAATATTCATGACTCTGAATCTTAACGAAATATCGATCAAAAACTATGCGAACAAAAACCAAAACAAAAGGTACACTGGTAGTTTTTTGAAAAGTGTGATGCCAAAAAATAGCCATTCTTAGAACGACAGAAATTGTCTTGATTCGAAATTGCCCGCATATGTTTGAATTAGCGCGGACTTGCGCGAAATTAAGCAATTTGAGGCAATCAGGATTCGAAGGAGAAGACAATTGAAAAACGCTCATATGACTGTGAAGGGAGTACCCGGACTGTGAACATATGCACTCAAAATTATAGAAAAAGAATTAGTTAAAAAATCAATAAATATTTGGGCAAATTGTAAAAGAACTTTTGATGTCACATCTTGCGCAGCAGCAGCTCAAATAGTAATTGGACAAACGATGATAAACTTGTGGTATAGATGGACATTTTACTGTATCATTTTGCGGCGCTAATTTCATTAACATTATTTATTCTTAATTTAGTTCTCTTTCTTGTATAATTTCATAGATTACTTCAATCACTTCAATTTGAAGACCATATATTAATCGTTCCTGCCTTTTTTAATTTGTTTACATAAAAATGAGATATATTGTCTGTCCACGTTGTCTATCTTGTAGTTTACCGCCAATTCCTTTTTTAGTTGTGATATTGTAAATGTTGCGTGATCAAATTGTTGATCAAAATCATTGTTAAATTCTCAATTTCACTCTCTCCAATTCTAATACAATTTTCAGTTGATTCTCTTTCAACCGAACTTCGCTCCACAAAACGCTCAGAATAAAAAGAGCTAACTTAAAATTGATATCCGCTAAGCGAATCACTAGTCTTAAATTAAAAGCCATATTCGCAGAGCGAATTCCACCAAAGTCTGCTGACGAATTGAATTAATCCATTCACCAAGGGTAAGTGTGATTTCGCGTCGCAAATACACAAGTAAATCGGAACAAACGATTTCGGCAATTCGCCTAGCAAATCAATTAAATAGTACAGAACACAATTTCTGTACGACATCGCGCAAGCCTTTCTGTGAAAGAGCTACATCCGACCCACCGATTCGATGGGAAAAATGGCCCATTCAAGTCAAGTTGGCCATTTTAAACTGCCACGTGAACCGAAATACAAAACTGCTATCGAGGATGCAACCGAACAAACAGAGCGAGATCGTCAAACGCCAAATAAACTTCAATGGGAAGGAAAGTGTCAGAAAATAACTGAAGCAGGCATTTTTTGTGGCGACAGATCAAAGACACTCTGTGACCAGATATATGTCTCCCTGCTTTATCTTAATATCGGATCTGAGGGCCGCCGTCTTTTGACAAAAAAATTTTTACACGACAATATTTACGATCTATTGCCTTTGAAACTTTGGGAAATGTTGGAAATCGCCCTCATTCGGCTCCGTAAAATCACTTTTGATCGATATGTCTTTAATCCAAGAAACAAAAAAAGGGCGAAACGGAAGACCATTTTTATATTGTTCTCAAGGAACTTGCAGAGAATTGCGATTTTGAAAATCGCGAGGAGGCAATCATTAGGGATATTTTCATCACCAAAATGCTTGTTGACGATATCCAGCAGGAACTTCTACGAGACACAGTGGACTATAAAAGAGCTTCTAACATTTCAGTCAAAATGGAGATGGGTCATCAGAACCATCAAAGAATTTCTTCCAACAATAACAACACTGGAGTCAATGTGGTACAACAATTCACCAATTTTAGGGCGCGAATAATCGAGTGAACCAGCAGAACAGATTTACATTCAATCACGACTTAACTGTTTTTTGTAGAGGTTGTGGACAAAATTGGACACTAACACATTGTCAGATTTGTCCTACATTGGGTAAGAAATGTAACCATTGTGGTCTGCTCAACCATTTTACAAAGGTATGTCAGAAAAATTAGAATAATTTCAAAAATCCTCCACAAAGAAAACGTATCAATAATGTCAAAATTTCACAGAAAACAGAAGAATCTGATAATTAAAATGTGAATTTCATAAACTATAGCGAACATTTTAACTCTGAATACGATTCATCTGATGACAATTATATCGCAATGATAGAACATATTAATCTAACCCTAATCGCGATGCAAAACATGACAATAACAATTGGCAACACAAACTGTAATTTGCTCCACGATTCAGACAGTGGATTTATTATCCTAAATAAATCATTTGCTATGCAAATAATTTTTGACTGCATTCAAGCCCAATGGTCAGAGAAAAATCCTCTCGAACTTAAATCATATTCGAATATTTTTGTGGAAACGTTAGGTACACTGAAAACTCCAGTAAAATTTAACGATTGGAAAATTCCCAAAGCTAAAATAACTGTAGCCGCTGACGGAACCATCTTGGCATAACGATTTCACAAAAACCTTGTCCAAAAATCAAGTAAACGCAATCGAAACACCTTGTGTGCTTAAACAGTCAATAGCCAAAGAATTTCCTGATTTAATGACACGAATTGGAATTCTAAACACCATACGGTCAACTCAAAATTTTATAGAAATTATCGTGTCACCCATCAAAAGGGAAGAAAAGTGCACATTCATCTTAAACCGAAGGTAAAAATTGAACTTGAAAAATTGCTGAATGAAGGACATATTAAAAAATTGTCCATTTGTTCCGATCTATTCCTCACTTCCCCGATTGTCATTAGAGTCAAAAAATATCACTCCATCAAAATCGCTTTGGATTCCAAAATTCAAAATAAAGCAATACACAAGAACAAATACCAAATTCCTTATATTGATTCGCCATTTCAGACCATTTCGCAAACGCTGTCAAACGCGCCGGAAAAGAGAATTTATGTTACAGCAAAAGATTTGCAATACGCATACAGTCAACTCATTTTATACGCTGATACGGCTTGCTGTTGTAATTTCAATATTGTCAGCGGTGATATGACAGGCACTTATCGTTTTAAAACAAGCTTCTATGGGTTGATTGACATGCCGGCCGAATTTCAGAGAGCTAAAGATTGTACATTAGTCGGGCTGAATAATACATTTTGTTTTCTGGACAATATTCTAATAGTGAGTATAGGTCGGATTGAAGACCATTTAGTCCTTGTAGGAAAATGCCTAATTAAACTTGACGAAGAAAATCTCAGCATTAATTTAGCCAAATTTAATTTCGCAAAAGATCAAATTGAATGACTCGGTCATCGTATAACACAATTGGTAATAACTACATTATCAAACAAAACCGCTGCAATTCAACAACTCACTTCTCCAACAAACTTAAAAAAGTTGCGTTCCTTTATGGGATCTGTTCATCATCTCGGTAAATTTATACCTAATTTGTGTCAACTTTGCCAACCCTTTCAACTGTTGCTACAAAAACACTAAATTTGTTTGGACTGATGAGCAGTAAAAAAAACTTTAACATAAATAAAGAAAAAATTGCAGAAGCAAAGGAAAACAAACGTTTTATTTCACATGTTGAAAACCGAATTAATTGTGACGCCTCTAGAAAATGTTTGGGTTGCGCCCTCGAACAGCAAACTCCAGATGACTGGCATACAATAGCATTCGCCTCGCGTTTCCTGAATTCCGTTGATGAACGTTCTAGTATTAATGAACTCGAACTGTTAGTAGTGGTTTGGTCAATTGATTATTTTAAATATTATCTCTACGGTAAATCTTTTACTGTCATTACAGATCATAGAACATTATTGTCTATAATGAGAGAAAATAGAGCGAATAAATCTTACGATAGTCGTTTCACTCGACGGGTTGATTGTCTACTGCCTTTCGGTTTTTCAGTTGATCATCTACGTGGTTCGAAAATGGGATTAGTAGACTATATTTCACGTGAGCCGCAGCAAAAACATTGAATATATCGACTTACAACGAACAATGTATAGTTGCCAATTTAGACGCTACAAAAGGCAGTGCGAAACGCTTTTTGCTAAATACGGAAAATTATACGAACTTCGCGGAGCGAAAAGCGCTTATAAAATTGGACGCGAATAATTTAAATTCCAGCAAGAATTAAATTATGCAGTGATTTTGCACCACGTAATCGCGAATATTCGGAAATTACTAATAATGACAACATTATTTACAAATTAACACCAAATTGTTTTAATTCTTCTACCGTAAACCAGACAACCTACATTCCAAACTCGCTTTTTGCCTTTAATTGCCCTACAGAACAGTTGAAAAAATCGTTCTCGAATTTTAACCGTATTGCTAAATCATTCCAATCCATATTAACAATGTCATCATCAGACTAGGAAACGCTGTCCCAAATCAAGCAAACAACATCGTCGAAGGTTCGTTTTGCCGATGAAGCCGGCCCTTCGACAACACCAACCGCTCCTGTGACACCTTCAACACCGGGGACGGATACTACAAATGTCAGCAACTCGCCGTCCAGTGATGACCTCTACACGGACTCATTGAATTGCTCTTTCTCAAAAATCTTTCCGAGCACGCTCATGCCTAGCCTGACGTCAAAACATTCCATATTTAAATAGGTGTCGGACTGACGAACTGTGGAAACGAGGACCGTTGTCACCAAATAAGTCCCTATTCACAGCTATTGGAAAGATCTTCATCCACGCCACACATTCCGGGATTCGGGGGATAACAGACATGGCGGTACACGCTTGGTGGCCGTTCATGCATCGGGATCTTTTCTCAAAGACGGACAAATGTAATCCCTGCGTCAAGATCACTAAAAATTTAATGTCTATCATACCTTCTATTAAATGGTGTCTATCATACCTTCTATTAAATGGACATCCCTAAGATAACGCAATGTACCCAATGAACAAATTCAAATAGACTTTGATGGACCAATCTATAATGAAAAAATCAAGAGGTTTATATCCTTGCATTTATAGACGGTTTCTCAAAATTTCCAACAGAAAAAGTATTTGATAAAGCGAATGCACAAAATCTATTGAAATTTCTTCAAGACTACGTATCATTGCATGGCGTTCCCCGTACGATAAGATTAGATCAAGCACAGTGTCAAATCGGTCAACAGATAAAAAGCTTTTTGTAAACAGAATTATGTAAAGTTAATTGAAGCCCCAATACACGATCACAGAGCGATTGGTTAAGTTGAGAGGCTAGCATGAACAATCAAGAGTCGATTAGCTTGAATTAAAACCAAAACAACTTTAATTTGAAAGCATCAGTAAATTCAATTATTTATCAACTTTGTATATGCCGGCAAAAGACTATAAATTTTTTGCCATTTGAGGCGCACTTTGGAAGAAAGGCAAACACACCTTTAAACAAAATTTCAACTAAACCCCATCTCAGTACTTTGACGTAAGAGCCAATTTTGAAAAAATATATATTTAGATTTGGAAACAGTGCGTTGGGACGAACTGATACCTGAAGAACAATGGGATGAAGAAGCCAGAAGTGAGGTTGAATTCAAAAAGCAACGGGACAAAATCAGTAAGGATGCGCGGAAGCGATTCGATGAGGATCCATATAAAGAGCCCCGTACAATGCCCCATCCAGACATTGGGTTACAAGTTCCCTAAGCAGAGACATCATTGACATTTAAGCTGGCCAAGAAGAAGCCAAAATCAAAAAGATCTAAGAAAAGCTTATACGGACTGTATTATGTGCTGGCAACTGGATCGTATGTTATCAACTCTAACATTATACCTTCATAAACAAAAAACCAGGCAAAAAAGAGGTCCCAATCAAAATTTCTGACCTTGCAAATTTTGGCACTAAGGCCGATAAACAAACAGACCTTAAAAGTTACGCGGAACGACGGAAATACCAACGGGTAAAACAATGGAAGAAATCATAAGTCGACATGCCAAAAAAGCTAAGAAGAAAATTGAAGGCGAAAAAAAATCAAATATCGTCGCAACACTGATGATACTAGATGTGTATCGTTTATACACTCAAATGTGTCTCGAGCCCTTGCGAGTGTGGATGCCCACAAAAACCAAAAAGTTGGTGGTACCCGCCCCGCCGAATCAACCACCACAAAAGTCAACAGTTTTCGCAACGCCGTTGACACTTCCCCCAAACATTAATTGTAATTGCAGAACCACCGAGTCGCCCTAAACAAAAAGCAGCTATGAGAGCTACGCTCATCGCTCAACCAACGCAAAAACGGAAAAGACCATCAACATCAATTACTAAATCGGATGATTCTATTGCTTCGACTCAAACTTGTCCCCCGAATCAGTCCTCAAGCGGCGCACCATCAAGACAAAAGAGACAACAATTGCTAAAGGAACAACCAGTAAAGAACAATTTTATAGTTTCAACGATCAAGAAAACTGCGGTGCGAAATCATGAACCACAATTATCAGAACTCAAAGTAGGGACTTGTTCATCTGATACACCGTACCTTACACAATACTACATCTCTCCACACTATGAGGCTCCGGAAACCAGAATGACGGTTCGCGAAGCAGATTGTGCTTCAGACTCTGATACGCACTGATCACAAAACTCGTTGCAATAATTTCTTGTCTTATTTTATTAACCAGTACATAAACTATTAATCTTCTGTTACAAACAATACTTCGTCTTGCTTATTTTGCTGAGGGGGAAAAGTGGTATAGATGGACCTTTTATTGTATCATTTTGCTGCGCTAATTTCATTAACTTTATTTATTCATAATTTAGTTCTCTTTCTTGTTAAATTTTATGGATTATCTCATTCACTTCAATTTGAAGATCATATATCAAGTTGCGTTATCAAAATGTTGATCAAAAACATTGTTAATTTCTGAATTTCACTCTCCCTAATTCTAATTCAAATTTCAGTTGATTCTCTTTTACCCGAACTTTGCTCCGCAAATCGCTCAGAATAATAAGAGCTAACTTAAAATTGATATTCGCCAAGCAAATTACTAGTCCTAAGTTAAAAGCCGTTTTCGCAGAGCGATTACCGCCAAAAGATTGCTAACGAATTGAATTAGTCCATTCAGCAAAGACAAGTGTGATTTCGCGTCGCGAATACACAAATAATTCGGAACAAACGATTTCGGCAATTCGCCAAGCAAATCAGCTAACTACTACAGAACACGATTTCTGTACGACAAAAAGGATAGAAATTCTTTGACATTGCAAAAACTAAAATTTTTGTTATATAATTTTCCAGTTTATTCAGTTAAATTTATTGACTTAAAAAGATGCGTACAAATAGTTCAGCGTCTTACAACATTTTGAATCGGTCAAAATTTATGGGATGCAATTCTGTTAGATGTTTACAAGCGTTTATTTGTTCGGTTCGCAGACGTTTTCGAGTAATCTGCTGGTTTTCTAAATCAAATTTGAGAAAGGTTGTGTGTCGGTATGTATCAGAAAAGTTTCCTATTTTTGCAGGTCAGACAAGCTATAACCCGGGTGACAGATTCAAACTAAATACCTCAACATTGACCCCGTCAGTTGGAACATCAGATCAACACGTAGAGGATTCTACAATTAGTGGTACGAAAAATTACAATTAGTTCACTTCTATTTTTCTAATCACCTAATGGATTTCTTCATGCAATTATGCGATGAACTTTCATGATAATAGCGAAGTCTGGAAAAATTACGTCCACTTTTTGGCATTTCGTTAAACATGGGAGAGAAGTTAAATCATCACCGTCCAATAAACGAGAACAGACGCAGAATAATAACTCTTGTTAAAAAGTTTTGAAATTTACTGACGAAAATCTTCACCAGCTGTCTTGGAAGCTCTTGTAGAGAAGAGTTGAAGTGATTTGACTTATGATGAACTGAACTGATGAGAATTTTTTGATTTATCGAGATTGCCTAACCAGTTGTCTATCTAAGGTTTTAATTTTGACCTCACTTCCTCGAAATTAACCGCAAATATATAATCAGAGTTTCCGTTCATCTGATTGTCAAAATTTGACAGTCAATCTGAATCAAACATTTTTTATTCTTTTTTAGTCAGCCTTGTCTAAGGGACGAAAGCAACCATATGGAGCGGATGAAGACATCTAACAAATGATGAAGACACTCAACAAACCAATAAATGATGCAGTAATTGTACTCAAGTTATACAGAACAGTATTAAAAAGCTCTTCAGTGTTAAAAGCAGTAATTTCTGAATAATTATAGATTGTTTGCTATTTGAATTGTTTACCAGACCCTTTAGAAGATGAATTAATTTGATGGTTTTTTTATTACTGTCGAATTTTGCTAATTTTTTCGATCGTTTGCTATTTGATTTGTTTGAAATTCAGAAGACAATTAAAATTGTTTATTCTTACATTATTATTGTAAAATTCATTTAATGTTTGGATCGTTTGCTATGTAAATTGTTTACCAAAAGTTTAGAAGTAAATTTAAATTTAAGTTTCAACTTTTGCCCTCAACCTAGAGTAAAAGAGAGCAAAAGGTGCAAGAGAGTGAAAAAAAAATAATTTTCACCGCGTATTTCTTACATCTTTTTGCAGTGAATGCGGTGAATCGCGGTGAATTATTTATTTTCACCACGTTCTCAGTATTTTTACAAAAAAATCGTCACCTCACGGGTTCGAAACTCTGACATTCTACATGCCTTCAACTGCTTAGTGCACTGCGCCAACTGTCACTTACATTTCTGCTATTTCTTGTGAAGTTAAATCAGATTGAGTAAATTTTGAAAATCATAATACGGTGAATTTCGCGGTGAATTTTTGTAAGAAATGCGGTGAAATATTTGTTTTCACCGCAAGCACCGCAATCACCGCAATTCTTACAAAAGTTCACCGCATTTCTCACAAAATTAGCCCAAAAACTTCGACCCGGGTGTAGTAAACAAGAAATTATTTCGTGAAAACTGGAGAAACTTGTTTAGAATATTCATTCACCCGAGTTACAGAAACGTAAATACCGAAGACATCTAACAAATGTTCGGTTCGCAGAAGCTTTCGAGTATTCTGCTGGTTTTCAATCAAATTTGAGAAAGGTTGTGTGTCGGTATGTATAAGAAAAAATTCCTATTTTTGCAGGACACACAAGCTATAACCCGGGTGACAGATTCAAAATAAATACCTCCACATTGACCCAGTCAATTGGAACATCAGATCAACACGTAGAGGATTCTACAATTAGTGGTACGAACCAAGTTTTTTGGGTATTTTGCAAAATTTAGACGGATATTTATAGAAACCAAATAGCTTTCTGATAAATTGAGATTTTGATTTGCCAAAAAGACTAATATGAAATGCTTTGAAACAATTGTTTTTTTAACAGACGCACAGTGATAGCAAGGCCAGTTTTGGAATCTTTGCTGTGCTTTGAGAAAAAAATTGATTCCGGATTTAAATTTGGGTCTTTTTGAGCTATCGAAATTTAAATGTTTTTGAATATTAGACCGATTTCCGTTTTTATTTGCGTTTTTACAGAATTACTTCATTGAAAAAAGAACAAAAAAATGTTGTTTGAACCTTGATTACGGGCCTCTACTTTGATAAAACTTGTCGGAAGCACAAATCCAAAAACCAGCAATTCATTTTTTTTATAAGTTCCAGAGGGGGCTAGTTCAACTTCCATCTTCATAAAAGTGCTCTGTAATTAAAGTGTTGCAGTTTTTTTCTAACTTTACTCGATGATTATCAAAAACACAGAACTTATTTTTGTTTTTTGACTAAAAATTTATCTATATGTACAACAATCAAAAAAATGTGTTTCCATAGAACGAACAGCATTAGCAAGGTTAGTTTGGGACACTCTTTGACTGTTACAGTCCAAAAAGAACTCAGATTGTTAACAGTCGGTCTCTTTTTTTAAAAAAAATTATTCTATTTTATATTGATTAAATGCAAATCAAAGCTCAAAGGTGATAGCTCCAATTAGCTTCGTTAAAAGCTTCAAAAAATTGTATTCATCTTTTTAACTCGAATTTTTAGGGTCGTTTCGATTTTTAATCTTAATTGATTTTCAAATTAACAATAAATCATTGATCAGATATATTGCCACTATTGTTTTCTTAATTTGGTCACCTTGTAGCTTAGTGTAAGCAAAGAAAAAGTAGAAAGAAAAAATGCTTTTTTCTACTGATTTAATCATTAATTTTTATTTTGTTTTTATGCTTCTAGATATGTTTTCCTGGCTCTGTTACAAATAGATTTCACATTTTTTTTGGTCATTTGCCCTATTTTTCACGTTTTTGTCACATTATCACATTATTGACAATTCACATTACACATAATTGGCGTTCAAAATAAGAAAAAAAATTGAACACACAAAAATCTTCGGCGGTTTAGATTATGGTTTTAACCGCTTAGACACCAATATCATGAAAAATTTAATTGAATTTTTTACATTTTGTCATTAACTGTGGGTTTTACTTTGTCTTCTTATTCGAATGAAATTCCCTGGACAAAGACAGTTCTCTTTGGTAGATGAGCAGGTTTTCTGATTTATTTAGATAACTGGGCGTTTTCATGACTTTGAAAACATTTTTTTAAAAAAAAGCAAATGAGTTTCGCATTTTAGTTCTTTTTATTGTCCACTGGTTACCTAGTCTTGTTCATTACAGGTCACATGTGACATAACTTGCGTCACTGTAAGGCAAAAGTGTACACAATCAATTGTTTTTACAGAAATTGTCATGATGTTTTTGGCTTCGACATGGGTTTTTCGCAAAAAAAATAAGTTATTTTAAGATTTTTGTAAATCTTGATGCTTTTTGTAGACGTCAGACATAATCTAAAATTACAGGTCCCAAATGCTTCTTTTCTACGAATGATTGATCTTATTTAGTTTTTTAATATTGTATCTGATGGCTTCATTGACATTGAAAACATTTTTTTTTAAATACAGAAATATTATTTAGTTTTGCATTTTTTTTCTTTTCTGACTTCTTTATACCTAGTCCTATTAATGAGAGGTCAGATTTCACATTATCGGTGTTCAAAAAAAAGCAAAGGATTTTTTTGAGGGACAAAATCTGGCCTTACGGCTTCGACCGCGTTTTCTCTCGCAAGTTTTAATTGATTTTTTGTTTTTTATCTCCATTTGTTGTTCATTTTCTAAGCTCATAAAATGTTGAATAATGACAAGTCTTAATGCCGACCTATAGATGCATAGATAAGTGTAAATCTGTTGGGCTTTCCAGTTGATATCTAATGGTTTTCATCACTTTGAAATAAACTGTTTTTAAAAAATAAACAATTTTTGTTCTAGTTTGCTCAATTTTTTCTTGTTTTGTCTAATTGTTATCGAGCCTTATTATGGACTGGTTCCATATCAGTCTAGTTGTTTTGTTTAATTTTATTTATATCTGACGCTAAACTGACTTTGTTATTCAGCTGTGTTTGTTGTTGTTTGAGTTTGCTGTTCTTCTTGACTCGCTTTCTCAATGATGGCAAATTTCATCAATCTAATCCGGCATGTTTTACTCCAATGAGTTGTTTGCTTTCGAGGCTTTTTTGATACGTTATTATTAATTTTGAAAAATAGTCTTCTTCTTGGTGTCAAGGAGAGGTGTTAGAAGAGATTGGTTTCATACAGACTATTGTTTTTAGAGAAACCGTTATGATTTTACTGGTTTTGACACGGGATTTTCACAAGAAAAAGTAAATTAACTTTTGATTTTTGTCATAATTGACGTTCTTATTGTAGCCGTAAGACATACTCTGCACAAATGCAGGTCTCAAGGGCTTCTTTTGGACGAATAAACGAATCTAGTTAATTTTTGCACTTTGTAATTAATGACTTTCATCACTTTGGAAAAATATTTTTTTGAAGAGTAAAAACAAAGTATTACTTAATTTTGCTCCTTTTTTTACTTTTGTATACTTGTTACCTAGTCTCATTAATGAGAGGTCACATACTACATTATCAATGTGCGAATAAGGTGCAATCAAACATATTCTGAGTGCCAAAATGTGGCTTTACGGCTTCGAAAGCGGTTTCTGGTGAGTTTTATTTGACTTTTTGTTTGTTGTCTTTTCTGTTCTTCTTTTTGTGACCGCATAAAAAATTGAATACTGATACGTCTTAATGCCTTTCTATAGAAGCATTACAGTTTTATCTGACGCTATATTGACTTTGTTATTAAGCTTTGTTTTTTAGAACGGACACAGTCTCGGATGTAATTTTTTGTTGTTGTTTGATTTATCTGTTCTTCTTGAACTGCTTTTTTAATAATGACTGATCTCATTAATCTAATGCAGCATTTTTCACTCCACTGAGTTATTTGCTTTGGAGGCAATCCCTTTTTAAAAACGTGTATTTTTGTGGTTATCTATCTGCTCTTCATTTGGTAGACAGTTATGCTAAGAATGTGGATGAGCGGTGTTGGATTTTTATGTGCAATCGGACATTAAAGAGCTTCTTTTTTTGCAGTGAATGAAAAAAAGGAGCTGGCGAACAATTCATTAATAAAACAGTTCAAAAGTTGCAAAAGCGTCACGCAGCCTATCCTAATTAGAGTAATGATTTTGGATTAGACTGCAGTAGTAAATAATGTAGAGAAAAAGCGGGCGTTAATGCTGAAATACTATCCGAAACATAAGTCAAGTTGCCGATGGTGAAAAAAGATCTCTCAAACACCTAACATTTTCTCAAACATCGTTTTCTCATTCCACTTTTAACATAGATTAAAAGTGGAATGAGGAAAAGATGTATGTCAAAATACTCGGTTTTTTGGGAGATTTATTGTTCACCTTCGGCAAATTGACCTATTGAAATTTCAGTAATAACGCTAATTATCATTATAAAAGTGTTCTAACGGTGGTTGAGTGCATCTGAGCGTAAATCTCAATGAGCAGCTAATAGTTTTTGACAATAGCACTATTCCCTTTTGAAAGAAGTTTAGAACTTTAACGAAACTTAACCGCTTTTTTACATTTTGATTTTTGACAACTGGTCAATCATTACCATTACCAACAAGTGATTTATGTTTTCTAAAGAGACATAAAAATAATCAATGGTTTAGATCATAGATAATGGTTTTCGTGACTTAAACATTACGGTTCTTCAAAAACAAGCTGCAGAATTTTCGTGTTTTGCTCGTTTTGTTGTAATTTTTGTTGATTTGTCACTTAGTTCCTACTGAGACAAAAACTATCTAAACTTGTAAACTTGTTGGTTTATTTGTTAGCTATGATAATTTTAATCCCAACACAAATTGTTTACAGAAACAAACTAACTAGTTTTCAGGTTTTGCCAGAACTCGATATTCTTTTTGATGTTTTGCGGCCTATATTTATTAACAAACAACTTCGTCGTTTTTTTATTGAGGCAAAACTGAAACACATTTTCTCCAGATAAGAGTTTTCGGTTTTCGGCTTAAGTATTACTGCGATTCAAAAAGAAAATAATAGCAGTGAATAGATATGTTTTTACAGTTTTTTTCTGTTTTTTGTTGTTACCGTTTTTTTCTGTTTTTTGTTGTTTCCTCAAAACGTAGTTTCATTCAAATCTCATTGGTTTTCCATTGTAACTTAAATGTGAAGAAAGGCATAATTGTGTTGATAGCTAACGCTAACGGTTTTAATAAAATCGACACTTGTTTTTCTCGTTTTTTACATTTTCCTGGTTTTCAGTCTCAATTTTGACGGCCAAATCTTTCAATTGTCACGAATAATTTTGATTTCTTTTGTTTAATTTTATCTATATAGGATCATATAATTGATTTTGAATATTGTTTTTTTTCGGCTTGATATTGCTGGTAGTCCGGTTTAATTTTATGTTTTTCTTCAGATTGTTATCCAGGAGTTGTTTTTCTGGGTTTTTTGTTCTGTCGTCAGTATTTTTTATTACAATCGGAAAATGTCACGATCACTTCAGATATGCTTTTTCTTTCAATCATACATATTTAATTTAACTGCGTGCGTGACTTTTGCTCCCTCCGTAGAGCGATACCGCTTTTTGCAAATCAAGAAATTTGGATTGTTTTGGTGTGCTGTTTTTATTTCTAAGATCTATTCACGCTTTTGGACATTTTTTAATGAAACATGAACATTTTACAATTGAGGGTTGCAAAATTAAATAGAAAAAATCGATTTTTTTTGCACATTTGCGGAGCTATTTGGAACAAAAATGTTATTGTTTCTATAGATTACATTAAAAAACAAAGAGGTTAGTGATACCACTCGTTCTAAACTGTAACAGATGATCTGGCTGTTCGGCCTCTATCAGTATTCTTACAAATCAGTAATCATTGGCAAAAAATTACATAATTTTTGCCGCTCATAAACTTCCCAGTTGTGCGTTCTGGGTTTATCGAACCTTTTCTTTTGCTTTTTGTCTCTGTCTCAAAGCAATTTTAAAGAATGAATTGACAATTTGGTGACTGTCGTGTCAGATACGAATCGGTAATAAAAGAGCAAGCACAAAACTTGAATTTGCAACTTTCTTTTCGATGAGCTTAAGGCAGACTGCGATTAGCTTTTCACGCTTTTCGTGATTTAGACAGAGTACCAGTTGGCACTATATGAACAGTGTGTAACAAAGCTGTCACTCAAAACTTACAACCATGTTATCACCTATTGGTGATAGTATTCTAACTAAAGTAACCACAAAGAGTATGAGTTCATTTCATCAGGAATATAAATATAGGTAATATAGTTTATCCGAGTTTATATTAGTACGTAGGATACTTTGTTACATGTTCTCCGGGTGGATTCGCCACCACACTTCCCCTCGTATTTTGATTTTTGTTTTTAATCAAAAATCTTGCTGAGGGCTTCCATATCCGCCGTATTTAATGACGATATAGAACTCGTTCTTGAGTAGTCGTCGTCCTGTTCCTCCGTGTGTATGTTGTCTCTATCGGTGTTTGTGTCTTGACGTTCTTCTGGTGGATCTACTAAGTCCTTGATTGCTTGTGGGTGTGGTTGTGTCTTATCGTTTGATGGTGTTGGAATTTGTTCGATGATGTTGTCTATGCCAGTTGGTTTTGTTGTTTTCAGGTCAGTATCTCGTTGTGGTGTGTATTTGTTAGTGCCAATTGGTGTTGAAGTTGATGCTGGAATGATTGTGATGATTTGGTCGATTTCCGGTTCTGTTGTCGTCTTCTTTGGTGAGTTCGTGATTCTTTTAATTATTTTGTCAATTTTCGCGTCTCTTTTTGTTGGGCTGTTGTCTTTACCTTTTGGATTGTCGTTCATAAAGGCGTTAGGGTTGTCAGAGGTTAAAATTTGTAGTGGGCTCCCTTGGGAAGAGTCCGAAGCCAGGTTGATTATTTCTACCGATTTGTCCTTTTGTAATTTCTTCATATCCAATTGGATGAGGGGCGAGTTGGCTTTTTGCTTTTGGCGTTGTTTTGCCTTTTCGAGTCTTGACTGGGCCAGGGCTGCTTCCTTTGAGCGTACCTCGAAATCTTTGTTGGGTTTGTAGGTGTGCTTGGTTGGTGCAGTTCCTTTTCGTCCTGGTTGTTTTGGATTTTTGTTTGGTTGATTCCTTTGCGATCCACTTGGACCGGGTTGGTCCGTATGTCTGTAGTTGCATTGGGATGTGCTTGGGACAGGTTGATCCGTATGGATTGTTGTGACGGGGTTGTGCTCTTGTTTCTCCTTGCTTTGCGTCTTCTGGTTGTTCTTCTTTTCTGTTAACAGAAACTCTTTTATTTTTTCTTGATTTCTTTTGTATTCTCGGTCTAACATGCTACAAAAAGTATTAGTCTGGGTTTTGTCTCATTTACTATAGCTAGGTCATTTTTTCTGATTACCGTGTCTTTGCGGTTGTGTGTGTCTAGTGTTATTGTTGTTGGTGAGTAATTTGTGATTGTACCATCTGGTATTATATTCGATAATGGTTTAAGTGTGCCTCGAGGTTCGGTCGCTCTACGTGCGAGTGTTTTTCGTGCTACTTGTTTTCTTGTGTTATTGATTGTTGTTGTTTTATCTCAGAATGTTATCATTAGTTTATCAGGTGTAATCTTAATAGGTGATGTATGCTTACGTTTCGCTGCTTTTTTCTTGACATTTTGGAGAGTTGAGTTGTCGGAGGCAGAATCGTCGTCAGGGATGTCTTCATTGAATCTGATATCCAACTCGGGCTTCCAATCGGTCTTGATATTCCATATGGATTCTGCATTTAACATTGGTTGCTTGAGGCCTCTCTTCTTGTCTAAATAGAAATTTTTTATGTTTTTGTACGACAGGTTATTGTGTGATGGTTTTGTGATTATGTTGGAAAGCTGGGTGTTAATTTTTCTCCCGAAGTGTGCCGTGTATGGTGCTATTTTTGTTGTTGTGTTTGGGATTAATTTTATTTCTTGTATTATTCAGGCGATTTTGTCTGCAAGTGTTATCTGTGACCAATTGGTATCGTTGTTTAGTACTGATAAGCGTCTTTTTATTGTTTGAATTAGGCGCTCTATCATTCCTGTGGCTCTGTGATCTCCCACAGCAGCTAGTATGAGTTTTATATTATTGTTTTTACAGTATATTTCAAATCGTCTTGATTTAAATGCTTGTGCTTGGTCACATCTTATGTTTCTGGGTATGCCGTGAAATTTTATGTATTGGTTGAGATACTCGATGGCAGTTTCTGCATCGCAATCATGGTATACTTTAGCGTATGGGTACCTCGAGTATCTAGCAACCGATGCTAATATATACGATTCTTTGTGTTTTTCGTCGAGTACTGGGCCGGCAAAGTCCAATTGGACTTCTTCGTTTGGTTCTGTTAGTTGTGGCAGTTCTGAGATTTTGTTTTTTGGTATTAATGGTTTTAAATACTTACCTATCTTAATACACGGTTGGCAGTTTTGTGTGAGTTACAATTTTCCGGTGTATTCGTGGGAACCAGATTAAATTCGCGAGATGCATCATCCCACTTTGTCCCGGGTGTTTTCTGTGAATGGCGTTCATTATGGGTTTACGTAGTTGTGTCGGGATGAATAGTTTGCCATCGTAAATTATGCATCCTGTTGGTGTTATTCCTAAATCTCGTTTAAGTGAGTGCCAGTAGCGGCTGAAGTGTTTGAGTGTTGTCCAGTCCTTGTCTTGTATTATCTGTAGTAAGCTGCGGCTCTGGGGGTCCACTCTGGTGGCTTCCGCTATGAATTACTCTCCTAGGACTTTATGTAGGCTTTTAAGGTAGTCTGGGGCTTCTTCATAATTTGTCTCTGCGAATGGGCTGTACTGTTGTTTTGAGTTGAGTGGTGTTTGTCCAAGTCCTAAGTTATTTGTCTCTTCCGTCTGTCTTGCTATAGTGTTTGTGAAGCTTTTTGTGTTACCAGTTGGTGCTTCCATCTTCTTTTTGTTCGGTTTTCTAGGTCTTTTTGTTGTCGGTATGTCGTTCGTTTCCCAATCTGGTCTTCCCCGTGTGGTTATGTAAACTTTTGATGGTGGTAAAGTGTAAAGAATTTGTTTAAATTGGTGGATTTTATTCTGTGTTAAGTTGTTAAATTGAGATTTCTGTAATTTGTAAGGCGTGATAAAGAGCGACTGATTGTTAGCGTTGAATTGGCCGTGTTGCTTTTGTTCGTTCCGATTGGAATGGTTTTTGACGTCATTCTGTGTGTTTCTTAAGCGCGCTTTCTGATTGTTTGATTTTTTTTGGTTTTTTGCTAGCGCATATTTTAGTGATGTTATTATGTTAATTACGTGATTTTCATTCATGTTTTCAACAGCTGGTGGTGAATTTGGGTGGCGACTTAAATAGTCGGCGAAGCCCATATTTTTTCCTGATACGTGTTCGACTTTGAAGTGGAATGGTAATAGTCTGTCGACCCATCTTGTTAGTCTGCTTTGATATGTTTTATTTCCTCTATTGTTTTTTAGTGCAGAAAGAAGAGCTTGATGATCCGTTTGGAGTGTGAAGTGTGATCCGAATAGATAGTATTTAAAGTGTTCGAGTGACCAAACGACTGCTAATAATTCTAGTTCATTTATGCTGTATCTTTGTTCGTTTTTGTTAAGGAACCTACTGGCGTATGCTATGGGTTGCCAGTTGTTATTTTCTTTTTGTTCCAAACATGCCCCTAGTCCATCTTTACCAGGCATCGCACTTTACTCGCGTTTCGTTGTTGATGTTAAAATGTTTTTGTTCTACTATGTTCTTTATTGCATTTTTTATGTTTTGGAATGCAGCGGAGTGTTTCTCGTTCCATTCTAATTTTTTCTTAGATGCTGGTGATGACAGCAGTGGTCTGATTGGTGCTGATAATGTTGCAAGTTTTGGTATGAATTTAATTAGATGGTGAATACTGCCCATAAATGATCGTAGTTGTTTAAGTGTTTTGGGGTTTTCCAGTTGGATGATTGCGTCGGTTTTGCGTTTAGTTGGTTTTATTCCTTCAGCGTTTATTTTATACCCTAGCCACGTGATTTCATTGAGGCCGAATTCACATTTGTGTAGGCTTATTGCCAAGTTTTCCTCGTTCAATCTGTTTAGTGTTTTGTCGATTTCTACTTCATGTTTTTCTATTGTGCCTTTTGTTATGATTATTATGTCGTCTAGGAATGCATTTGTTGAGTTTAATCCATCTAGCGTTGTGTCCATCATTTTTTGAAATGTTGCCGGGAGGTCTGTTAGCCCGTAAAATCCATTTAGAAATTTGTACGTGCCAGTGGCGTTGCCTCCAAGTATATTGAAGTTACAATGTTTTTGTGTGTCTGGATGGAGAGGTAATTGGCTGTATGCGTATTTGAGATCGATTTTGCTAAAGTATAGTGTTCCTTCTCTAGATTTTAGTTCGGATATTTTCATTCCTATTTTATCCATTAGGTGATCGATGCTTTGCATTTGATATTTGTTTTTATGTATTGCATCGTTTAATATTTTTGAATCTAGTGCTATTTTTATTGATTGATCTGATTTAACTGTTATGACTACGGGACTGATGAAGTGTTCGTCAGAACATTTTGTTAATTTTTTGATTTGTTTTTCGTCAATCAATTTTTTTAGTTCCTTCTCGACTTTTTCTGTTAAGTGTAATGGGATTCTTCGTCCTTTGTGTTGTGTGGGTTGGAAATCTTTTTTAAACGTTGATTTTGCCACATGGTTTTTCGAACGTCCCAATCTTGTGCATAAGTGTGGGTATTTATTGAATATCCATTTGGATATTCGTTGGTGTGTGTTTGAAATGTTGAATAAATTATTCTCACCTTTTTTTGTTGTCGTCATTGTTAGACGTAGGCCCAGTTTGTCCATGATGTCTCTCCCCATGATATTGATGGTGTTGTTGTTCACAAGTAGTATTGTGCAATTGTTGGCGTTCGATGAACCTGATGTGATGTCCACTTGGATCGTACCGATTATGTCTATCTTATTGTTGTTGAAGCATCTGGATTCTCCAATTGATTTGTTTGGCTGTTTTATTATTGTTTTTCCATTTGCCAATAGTTTTTGTGCTGTATCGAAGTTCATGAAGCTTCGTGGACTTCCTGTGTCCGCTAACCATGCAATTTGTTGATTGTTTGTTCTTGTTTTGATCCAAAATTCCCCTCTGTTGGATTTGTTTATGTCCGATACTTTTTCATTAGTAAAGTTGATTGTTTTTATGAAATTTATATTCTGCCAGTCCTCCATCATTTCTCTTATGTAGCAGGTCGATTCTGGATCGATTGTTTCCTCTGTTTCAGTTTGTTCTTCTGTTTCCGTGTCATCGTTTATGTTTCTTATTTTATGTTGTGTTTGTCTTTGTGCCAGTTGGTTGTGTCTTTGCTGTGGTTGTGGTATTGTGTTCGTTGGTTGTGTTCTGTTTTGTGGTCTGAATGTAGTGCGTGGTGGTATTTCTGACCTACATAATGTTGCGAAGTCGCCGATTTTCTTGCATATGCTGCAAGCTTCGTTTTTTGCGGGACAAATGTTCAGGTGTCCAGGCAGGAATTTGTTTCCGCATCTTCTGCAGTTTTGTACCTGTCCTGTTTGTGGGGTTGGTAGGATTGGTACTCTGTTTTGTCTCTTTATGTACTGTACTTTTTCGAACCATGGGTTGTCTCTGTAGGTTGATGATTGTGGTGATTGTGAGTTGTTCATTTTTTGTTCATTATCTTGGCCTCTTTCCCTTGCTAGTGCATAGTTTAATGTTTCTGTTGGTGATCTGTCTTCTGAGAGTAAGTCCATTTGGATTTGTTGATTTCGCATTCCTTGTATAAATATGCTTTTTATTAAGCTTTCTTCAAGATGTTCCCAATTGCATAGTGCTGCGTGTTTTGCTATTCGTGAATGAAATACTTCGAGTGATTCTCCTTCCTTTTGTTGGCATCGGAAGAACTGGAACCTGTCGAATGTTTCGTTTCTTTGTTGTGTGAATGATTCTTTTAATTGTTCAACGAGTGCGTCTGTGGTGCATTTTTGTAAGTCCGTGTGTGGAAATCTTTGATGAAACATGTTTGTAGCCTCTGCTCCTAATGATAAGTAGATTAAGCTCTTTGCTTTATTATCTGCGTCATCCCATGGGATATTGTCCACCATTGGTCCTTTTTCTTCTATCGCTTTGCAATCGTTTTGCCAATCGGTTCTCCTTTTTTGGTTTCGCTGTTCGCGTTGCCTTTTCTCGGCAGTGGTTTTGTCTGGTTGCGGTGGTTCATAATGTGCTTGTGCCGGGTAATCCAGGTCTTCGATTCCTGGTTTAGGTTGTAACAACTTTTCTATTTGTATATTTTCCTTTACCATGATTGTTTATTTGACTGTTGCTATCCATTTATCCCAGTCTAGATCCGGTTGATGTCCTTTCTCCCAGAAGAAGTTAACTCCAAGGGGAGATTGCCATTACTGTCTCCGCCATGTCGTGTCAGATACGAATCGGTAATAAAAGAGCAAGCACAAAACTTGAATTTGCAACTTTCTTTTCGATGAGCTTAAGGCAGACTGCGATTAGCTTTTCACGCTTTTCGTGATTTAGACAGAGTACCAGTTGGCACTATATGAACTGTGTGTAACAAAGCTGTCACTCAAAACTTACAACCATGTTATCACCTATTGGTGATAGTAATCTAACTAAAGTAACCACAAAGAGTATGAGTTCATTCCATCAGGAATATAAATATAGGTAATATAGTTTATCCGAGTTTATATTAGTACGTAGGATACTTTGTTACATGTTCTCCAGGTGGATCCGCCACCACAGTGACAATAAATTAGGATTTGCTTTTTGTACATTTTATTATGTGATCTGGAGAAACATTTTGAAAAATCGCACTCGCAAAGAGTCGTTTCCAGAGTTTTCCGGCCATATAGTTTTCTAATTCCAGGTTTATCCCGATTTTTTTGCGAACACTCAGTCCCGCTGCAAAACGTCTAAACGGCACATTTGTCAGCTATTCGGTGGCTCCCATTGGTCAGCGACGGAAATTTTTTATCTAGACATCATTGTTACTCTACTTTTTATAGATTTTATGAAAAACGATGTGATTAGATCTTTTTTATACTTGATTTCGCTAGATAATTGAATTTAGGTTCAAGATCCAAACTGAAATGAAAATCAGTTGAGGTCAATCGAGTAAGAGACTTTTGTTCTAACACAATTTCATTGTCCCAAATATTTGTTCCGACCCATTTTAGCGGGAAGTTTTTTGTTCAGTCAATTTTGGCCTATCGATATTTTAATCTTGGAAATGTATGTGTCAAATCATTAGAAAACCAGTCCAGCGTTTGAACTATTTATTTTTCGGAAAATTTTGCTAAACTTTTCAAGAATGAGCCCTTTCTCATCAAATATGTAACAAAATAAGCTCCTTTAGTCAACTTTATTTAACTCTGCTGAAATAATACAACTCAAACTGCTAACACAAACTCCGTTAACTCCAAAGCGGGCTATTTTTATGCATTCCAAGGAGAATTGCCATATATTTTGAAAAACTCGGTAATTTTACTAGATTCAAGATATATTGACTTTTTGTCAAATTATCTATATCTATAACATAGGGATAAAATTACGTGTTTCTAATGACAAACACCACCATCGAAGCTAGTCGTTGTTGTTTTGTCTATTCGTTGTTTTTACAGACTAATAATAGCTACAGACAGAATAAGAAGTTCGGATTGAATACAGTCGCTGTCTTTTTCAAAAAATGTTGCAATTTTTGATTTTTTTCACGTTAATTACGTAACAGAACAACTCACACGAAGGCCTAGGGATGACAGGTAACACTGACTTGCGACCAATTTTCAACACAGCTTATCTTGTTTTTTAGTCGATAGCAAAAGACTAAAAAGTCGGAAACAAAAGATAATTGCTAGTTTTGCAATTTTTCCCTATTTGGTCAGTTTCTAGCTTAAGATTAGCAGTAACATTTCAGATGGTTTTTGTTGTCCAAACGAATCAGTTTTTATTGCTGTTTTAAGTAATGTTTTTTTGGCGTTTATACTACCAGTTTTCACAAAAAAATGTTTTTTTCTCTGCTTGTTGTTCTTTTTGTAGTTGCATGAAACATTCTGATCGTTGACAGATACCAATAGCTTTCTATGGGGAGAAAAAGCAGTTAGATTATGGATTTCAATTGATAATTAAAGATTTTTGACTTATTACCTTCTTCTTACCTAATTCGCAGACCGTCTCTCCTTTCAGAATTCGCACATATCATTATTGGTGCTGAACGAAAGCACAATTTACTATGACTTTGTTTAACCTAATAGATTATGGCACTAACGGCTTCAACACCGTTGTCCCGCAAAACAACTCTGAAGATTTGTTTTTAGTCGGTATTTGTGGTTTGCTTTTGTAGGCGTACTTCATAATCGCTATTGAGGTCTCAACGTCTTTACATAGAGATAAAAATTAACAAAAATTTTTTGAAAAAGAATTCAATTGATATCTTATGGTTTTCTTCATATGAAATTAATTGTTTTCAAGAAAAAACTTATTTTTTTTAACTTCGACTTTTTTTAGTCTACTTATTACCAAGTCTCATTAAGAACTCAAACCATGTTTTCCTGACGATATAAGAACCAATTTATTTAGTTTAGGTTTTATTTTCACGCTATTTTAATTTTGTTATTAGATTGTTTTTAAAAGAATAGACTGAGATTTGAATGTAAGTAGTGTTTGTTGCTGTTGTTTGATTTTTTTTTGTCCGTCTTATTTTTTAGTTTTAATAATGGAAGGTCTCCTCGGCTTTCTAATTTGGCATTATCTGCTTTACTTAAATGACTGAGTTAGAAGCAATTTTATTCATGCAGCAGTTACTTTCGATGGAAGTTTGAAATTTTGAAAGTTTTTTTTCTTTTCCTCATTAGACAATTAAGTTTTCCTCTGTTAGACATTTAAGCAAAAATGTGAATGCACGGGGCGGGAGCATTATGTAGCTACGCACATTACCGAGCCTCCTTGTCTTTTGTATGAGCAATAATTCAACCTCATATTCGATAGCTTTTAAAGATTTCAAATAGCAGGCTGTCAAATGTCACTATAAATCTGTTTCTTGTTTCTCGTTTCCTTTGTCCTTCTTAATGGTGGTCAAGCAGCCTAGTGAGGTCCAGTTTCCAGATGTTAGTCCATTACGCAGCTGTATAAAGAAAAATTGATGGTTATAAATTTTGGATGAGTTTGGTGTTCATAAAGCTCCCGAGGCGCCACTTCTTAGTAATCATACTAAGATCATATATGATATCATACAAATCATATACTATATTTTAGTATAATCTTAATAACATTTCAATTTTTTCATATATGACTCTGTATGATTTTTAAGAAATCATAAATGATCCTTGTATTGAAACCAAGAAACCATAAGCAATGACGTTCGCTGAGATATCGAACAAGCATATGTGATTTTTTTCTATGAGTATTAAGAAACCATATATGGTCTTAGCTTGATTTTTAAGAAATCATATATGATCTGAGTATGATTTTTAAGAAGTATGATGAATGTGTTCGGGTTTTTTTGTGATACCTCTCAATATCTCGAACTGCAAGAAAAACTGTGCGCAATTTAGGCGAGTTTTCCTTTGCAGCCCAAGAAAAAAACAGAGGCTCTGATAGCTAAAAAGACACCAAGAGGCTCCGGATAAGAAAGAACCTAAAAATAACAAAGCACCAAAATTTAGCACCATAACAACAAATGTAGCACCATAACATATATAGAGGCAAGGAAGAGATACAAAATAATGGGACAAGTATGGGGAAAGCGTATATTTTTTGCTTTTTTTCTGTTTTCAGCGGCATTCATTTTTTAGTATGGTCTTAGTATGGTTGTCAAGATTTCATATAACTATATATGACTTAGTATGATTACTAAGATGCTTTAGTAAATGTAGGCGTCTTTTGGTCGTTTGTTCACTTTCTAGATAAACTTATGGTAGGAAGTGTTGCTTTGCTAATTTTTTGAGCTCAAGTTAATTTTTCTTATGATCTTAGTATGAATGTCAAGATTTGATACAAGTCAAATATGACTTTGTATGGTTACGAAGAATCATATATGATTTTCTATGATTGCTAAAAAACAATTATGATTAGCAACACGGGCTGGCGTGGAATTGGTCGTATCGTATAAGGCTCGAATTTGACTTCACCGCCTTAGAAAAGAGTTTTTCTAGTTTCGCTTATTCTCCTGATATCCATTCGCTATTGCGCTACCTTTTAACGATTTTTAGTTTGAAAATTTGGTTCAAAAGAAATGTGTGTAGGCGACCTTTTCTGTGGACTTTTGGCACTCTTTAACAGTAAAACATATCGCCAAGTTATAATAAGCTTTTAGTTAAAATTTATATACAGTGGTCCAATGAATCGTTCGCTTTTATGAATTTATAAACCAGTTTGAATTCTTCGGCAGTTACAACACAGCTGAATTAATTTTCATGACGCACAGCCTAAAACATACAATAAACTGTTTCTGGTTTAACTGCAGACGAAAGCAAGATGAAACATGCAGTATTGACGTTTTGTGAAAAACAACAACTATAATGTCATTGAAAATAAAAATTGGTTAACCGCTGGTTCTTGTCGTTTGATTTTACCTTGTACGTTACTTTGGCTTTTTGTAAAGCATGCAGACACTTTTAATAACTTAGTAAATACTCAAACGTTAAAACTAAAAACGTGCGTTTTATATCAATTTTTGTCTCATTTGTTTGTTCGTTCGATTTTTTTGTATTCTTTTTTTGCTACGTTAACAAGTGTTATGTCCGTCCGTCCTAGAACACTCAACTTTCTTTTGATAATAGCCAGTCTTTGGAACAATGGTCGTTCCATCTTAGAACCAGACTTTATTTACAAAAAAGATGAGCAAACAACGCAAAAAGAATTGCTCAAATATACGTGGAAGAGGCCCGGCGGAGACAAAAATAGCTCACGTGTAAGTATAGTTTTCTGTGTGGTTTCTTTGACTCAAATTGAATGCCCTATTGTTCAGATCCTTCTGCAGTAATATTGATGGCTGGATCATTTTGCGAGATGAACTGCTTTTGAGTGATTGCAGAAACAAGTTTAGTCCACTATTGTTGCGATAACAACGAATCAATGACCCACGGGAGAAATAACACGGCAACGCCGAATAAATAATAAACATTACGACAATTGCTTCCTTATTAGACTACTAGGATCTATTCTGTTTTGCCGGGTAGATCCTCGACCCGGGCAATGTACATTACCCAACTAGTACCTAAAAGACCATTTTATTACGCAGTAAGTGGGCTGTTTCTTTGTGACTTGATTATTTTAAGTAATGCTTCCGACGTATTTGAAAACAATTTAGTACTATCAAGTAAACGAAGGTTTTGGTTTCTTTCCAGTGTGGTGTGGCAATTGCAACTGATGCCGTGGACTCCTCCCCTTTATTCAGGGTACCAGTATGCAACCCACCTTCGAAAAGAAATATATTCATCGATGTGAGGGTCTCACTGGTCTTCAATGAGAACCCAGAGGTCAACGAATCAAACTGGACAGTCCTTATTACTTTCAATTTAGATCCCAATGGACTAAGTGACGTGAACGGATTCTGGATCTATTATGAGAGCCATGATAGGTAAGATACTATGCGTCATTATGTATGTTCTTTACAATTCTTTGAGGAAAACAGAGTTTTTTGGATTGCCCACTGTAAATATAAACAAAATCATGACCAGGAAAAGTATAAATAAAATCATGACCGGGGAAATATTAAAAAATCATGAAAATATAAACAAAATAAAAACAAAGTAATGACCCGGACACAAAATCATGGAAATATAACCAAAATCAAAAAAAAAACAAAATCATGACCAGGGAAAATATATAAAAACAAAATCAAAACAAGATCATCGAGTATTTTACCGACACCAGGAAATCTTCTCCAGGGAAAAAAAATAATAAAAGTGGATTAAAGAGTGTATTTAATGTGTTTAATTAATTTTTATGAGTGTAGTGAGTGGAGTAAGGAGTGTAAAATGTGTGAATAAAAGTGTAATTTTCTTTACACTCTGGCACTCTTTTCCCTGCCAATTAAGAGTGGAATTGGCTTTACTTTATTCCCCCTTAATAATGTTGGAATACGGGTAAACACCTCGGTCCGGGTAATTATTCGAGCGGAAGCAATCAGTTCCAGCAGTTGCAAACAACAGTTACATCTCATTTCATGAAAATTCGAGTTATCTCTCGCATAAAAGACTTCAAAGCTGTCCGAAATGAGAATTCAAGGAGAAATTTTCGGGCCAATTTATTTACAATTTTTATCATCCGCGAATGTCAATTCAAATTCTATTGGGCCACATACAGCTCATATCACTTTTTGTGCGCAGACTATATTTTCACTCTCTACATCAGATATAGCGAGCCAAATCATTGACAAGAAGTGACAACGCTTAAACTGCAATAAGCTTTTTTTGTCAGTAGTTGCTTTTATGTAGAGCAACGATTTATATTTATTTGAGATGAGAATGGGCTGAATGCTTGACTCACACACAATTTATCTTTATACCCCCCCCCCCCCCCCAAAACATAGCTGTTGTTTAAATTTTGATGCAAGCGTGCCCCAAAAAGGTTTATTAACAGATGTTAAAAGGTAATTTCTGTTTTGGTTTTGCATTTCACGCTATATCTAAAGTTCGAGTCATGTTTATCAAATTCTTGCAATCAGTTCAGATCACTTGCGACACTAGTCGAGATTCTATATTAATCTTGCAAGATTACCAAAAGATCTTGCATTATTGCCAAAAGATCTTGCAATATTACCAAAAGATCTTGAAACATTAACGAAAAATCTGGCAATATTACCACAAGATCTTGCAAAATTACCAAATGATCCTGCAATGTCACCTCAAGATCTTGCAATATTACCAATTGCATTATATTCAAAAGATCTTGCAACATTAACACCAGATCGTGACACAGAGTTTTTGTAATCATTCTGTTTTAGAGTTCATCCCCTCTACGGAGAAACCTCTGTTCGGTTCTTGAGCGGTCCCCTCGAGCCTCAAGATTTCAACAAGCTGAAGAGAGTGGCGCTGAAGGAACCCTACAGACCAAACGACATATTCGATCTAACAATATGTCCCATGCCATTCTGCGGAAAAGTTGGCAGCTACTGTCACAATATGACCATAAACATCCCGAAACGCTTGACTTTGGCCGAAACAAAGAAACTACCAATTCTTACTAAAAAGGAAGACAAGTGTTCCCAAATTATTCCAACAGTTTCATCAAAGAAATTGATTTCTTATAAAATTACTGAATACGAGGACGATTATTACCACAATCTGCGAAGCCATCATGTTAAAAAGTCAAAAGCGACGGTCGATTCAAAGATTATAACCTTCATTCCTAATACAGATATTGACCGCACTTTTGTCACAGTTTCAAATTCATTCGGTGAGGTTATTACACGATACGAATGCCCTGTAAAATATTACTTTGAAGCAGCAACGATTGTTTATCAGTTCGGACAACCGGGACTGGACCGTGAACCGTATTTACTGAAAAATTGTCGCAAAATTGAAAATGAGAACTCTTCAAAGCCGAAATTGACAATTTTGCTGATAGTTTTTGGTTTATTGGCTTTGATAACAATTCTCGGTATTATTGCATTTTTTGCGGTACGAAAAATGTTTGTTGCTTGGCGCGGACAAAAAACTCATCACCTTCCTGATTTAAGCATGATCCAATTCAAAAAAGACTCCAATTCAAAGTTGTTCTGTAAGTATAACTGTTGCCTCAGCTTTCTTAACTTTCTTCGGCATAATTGACACTTGTTTAAAATAACTTCAATGGGATGGAGGATACTCTATTCTAAACTGAGTTTTCTTGTGTTCATTCTATTTAGGCCCTTCGATATAGAGGTTCACAGACAACAAAATGAATTTTGCATCAGAAAATATTGTCGTTTTCAACCTAATTTTCTGTCTCACTTTATACCTAATTTCATAGTTAGTTGCGACAGTAATCTTACAATTCGAAACTGACTTGAATACAATTTTTTGGGCATAAAACTATTATAAGGAGTCCCCAATTTTTTTAATAGTTAAATAGTGTCTCAGGAACAGAAAGAGAATGGGTACGTCAAGAAAATGAATTCTCGTTTCCACAGGAAATTGAAAATCTCAGAAGAATACAAACACTCAAATTTCTAAGGTTAAGAAACCGTTTATAGTACAGAAAACTGCAGTTTCTTATTTCAAAAAGAAAAAAATAATTCCGCATGAGACTTTTCCGTATCCATTCTACCATCCGTTTGTCATATTTGTAGTTGTACTTTGAAAGGGTGTCATGAATTTTAGTTAGTTGACTAGATACGCTTAAGTAGATAGCTCCTACAAATCTAACAAAAGATATCGTTGAGATGATGCAAGATTTTCCCAGTTTTATTGAATTTCTGTTTTACACCTTTACGAAATTGTTATTTTCTAGTGTTACGTCCTGATATATTTTGAGAACTTTTTCTTTTACACAAAATTGCTGATCTGAAGGCAATTTACTTTGCCAATGATTGAACGAAAGAGAGTAAAAAAAATGACCGAATTTAAACATTCATTTGTCGCTTGCTTTTCATACTGTTATGGATTTTCATTTTTTTAGTGCTCTTTATCTTGAACAACTCAAAAACTACTGAATGTGCCCTGTATCCACTGAAAAAATAAAACATGTTGAGAGCGTACACGAGGGTGTATAACCAATTGCTCGTTACCCTTTTTGGTTTTCGATTATAGCAGGAAAACTTGTGATCTTTAATTGACCCAGAAAGTTTTTTTGATACTTCAACATTAGCTCAATCTTACTTTAGTAATTGTTCTGCTTAAAAGATTGGGTGCATTTAAGTTCAAAATATGCTACCGTCTCTGCAATCATCCAATTAAACCATTTGAAGCGAGATGATTTTTGATTATGTGGGAGTATTAAAAAACAACATTAGAAGTTTACTTTTTTGAACCATTTTACTTGTCAAATGTTAGTGCGATTACTTAAACGAACGAAAATTTCTATCTTTAAATTAGTTTGTACCGATATAAGCAATTTTTTTATTTTTTTTTATTTTTGTTCAATATTGACCTGCAATCTATCATCATAATTATTTTTCTATACGCCTGAGCAACAATTGTAGAGCATCATATAAATTGGTTAAATAACTAATTTAACATTCAAGAGACACTTCGCATACAAAAACCTTGAGATGATGATATTTCATGTTGTTATCAAGTTTTTATAGTCGTTCAATTTTGTCTCAATGAAACAACTGTTTTTATATTTTTGGCTCAGTAAAACAGTCATTGAATTTAACTATTAAGAAATCCATAGAGCGGTATAAAGTTTTTTCGAGTAAAAAGAAAACATTGAGAAACACAAAAATCCTCTATTCTCTTTTTTTTAAAAAAAAAGAACTTTTCAAATGAAAACCTGTGTTTTTTTTCTTTTGTATTCTGTTTTTCCGATCTATGAGAACCAATGAAGCTCTGCCTTGTTAATAAAACTATGGAAAAGATCTGCTGAGATTTTTTATATAAGATGATTTGTTTTGTCAAAACGAATTAATTTGGAGCCAGCGGCTTTGTGGATTGTTATCTTTTTAACGGTAGTCCCTGGAGTTTTGAGATATAATCATTGTTCAGTGTAATATCACATATAGTGTTTTATCAAATATTACCTCTTAAGTTTGTTAGTATCAACCTATTAGCCCAATTGTTTTTTTGCATATCCACACTGGCCTTTTTAAGTGTATAAAGGTATGTTTTAAATATATATATATATATATATATATATATATATATATATATATATATATATATATAGAAAAAAATGGACAAAATGGTTTAATTTAGTTGACAGGTACACTTGAAGGTTGTTGAGATAAATCGACAAATCTAAACCAAAAATAGTATTCTCTGAAATAGAAAAGATTTCATTTGATATTCACTTGGTTTTGAAGAAAATCAATTTAAAAAAATCAAAAACAAGACTACCAATTAATTTGACAACAGTAGCGTAACAAAAATATTGCATAAAAATTGTTTTTCTAAAAAATGTTTTATGAAACTGAAAATTGATCATCTTTCATGGAAGAAGCATCGCAGTTCTTTTTCATTTCTGTGAGACCAACAATAATTGTCTACCAAAAACTAATTGTCTAGCAAAAACCAAATACTTACTATAGTTACAATCAATATTAATTCTAAAAGGCTTCATTAATAATGGATTCTTATGAAAAAAACACTTAAAGACATACAAAAGACAAAAGCTAATCATGCAGGTGTATTTCAAATACTACTTCTATGATACCCAACTCAAATCAACGCAAAGAATTTCAAGGGTAACAATTGAATCAAAACGATTGCCCGTCCAAAATTGTGATTAAATTTTGCAATAAATTTTCCAATAAAAGTGCGTTAAATTTGATCAACACTCCGAGAAAATAAATAGGTTGACTTCTTTTTTGTAACTGTGCTTGGAGTATTTTTGCCGTTCATTTTTGTTGCAAAAGTGAAGCTAATGAAATTTGCTGAAAAATTTTTTTTAAATTTGAGATTCACCATATTTTTTCCTTTACAATTGCTCAAATAAGCCGATGAACTTTTTGGTTTTCCAGCAGTATGTTTTATGAATAAGTAACATAAGATAAAAAAAACTCCTTGATTTTCCTTTGGCAGGTTTCATCAAATTCATTCAAATAAATTCAATTTTATAGTAGTTGAGAAAAATCTTGAATATTGATTCAAAACCAACCAAAAGCTCTCAACGTAAGCGCTCTATAGCAACTGTGGTTTAATTGTTTGATGAAATAGCTGTAAAAAAATATTCAAAATTACGCTTGCTAAGTCAACGTGTATCAATAAAAAATGGCAGTTATCCATCAAGCAGAGAAACAGTGCTATTTAATTTATACTAAAAAGTTCTGAATTTATTCACCGCAATAAAAAAGATTTATAACGTAAATCTAAAAAATGCTAATTTGTTATCGAAAAATGGGCAAAAGTGTAGTCTATGCATATAGTGCCTAAAAGAAAAATTGCACCGGGTTTTCCCAAACACCACATCCTGGTCGAGACAGGATGGCTGCCAATTTACAAGAACTCACAAGTCAGATTTTTAACTTGTAATAACTTACAATTTTGATGGTTATCTTGTATGCTCGAACAGTAAACTTCTAAGAACTTATAAGTTGGATGCTTGACTTGCAAGAACTTGCAAGGTTTAGTTAGTAAACTTGTAAGAACTTTATGAGTTCGTTGGTAACATTATGAGAACTTGTAAGAAAAACTTTTATGGCGTTGCATAAACTTATAAGAACTGGTAAGAAACTTGCAAGTTCTTACAAGTTAATCATCCAGTCTCGACTGGGGCAAAAACTGGCGTCGGTGAAGCAGGCCTTGGTTCTCTGACGTCCGGCCGCAGCACAATTAACTCTACACTTTCAGTATCAACCGGAAACCCAGACTCTTGCTTTACTTAGTATAGGAATCCATTTGACGTGCCAAAACAGAAGTGGACTTTTTAATACCTATATTCTCATGAGCACGAATTCATTTTTCATGTTCTTTTTTTTCTTCAGTCGGCGGATATGTGGAACAAAATTGGGAGGAAAATGAGTCATCGGATACTCCAACAACGAGTGAGAACTCTTCGTACCCTTCTCCAGCAAACCTAAACGGTAATTTCTACTTTTTTGGATGCTCAAATATATTCCCAAAATACTAATAGTTAACATTTTTGATTGTTTTTAGACATGATATCATCCTAGATATATGTACTTACGAATGGGACAGCGTTTGGTTGAAATGATTCAAATTTATTCAAATTTATTACGCAAAATTTATGTTGAAGAGCTGTGCCTAAATAATAATTTTTCTATGAACTTTCTAAGGGAATCAAGGTCGAAGCCTCAACTTATGAAAAGACCTATAAAACCTGAGGGGTGAGGTGAAAAAAAACTTGGTCGAGGAAATAGAACCCTGTTAAAGTGCAGCCAAAATTTTTTTTTTCATATAAAAAAAATGAGTCAAACTAAAACATTCCGCCAACACTCTTCTTGAATTTATTCAACCGTACCCAATGATTAACCAATAACGCTACATGTCCTCAAGTTTAAAGGAAATTAAAATCGAGACATTGCTACGGTTGCGAGCGTAATTCAGGGAAATATTTTTTGTCCAGCCAAATTCCAAGACACGTGCAATTGTCCAGCCAAAATCCAGGACAGGTTTTATTGTCCAGCTAAAATCTAGAACATTTTTTTTCAGCTGAAATCCTGGACACGTTTAATTGTCTTGCCAAATTTGAGGACGATTGTTCCAGTTCCAGCCAAAGTTGAGGACATCACTGAAAATCCAGACAATTTCTTTCCATACCAAAAGTCAATAAAAGACTCTCTTCTAATGCCTTTTAACGGCCGAGGAGGGTCTTTTAATAATTTCAGGTCTGGACTAGGGAAAGCTCTATATATGAATACTTAGACATTTGCTCACAGTTGTACCTTTTGTTTAACAGCAATCATACATGCTCCGACAAAATTTTTTCATCATTCACGCATTTTCTTTTAAAAATCTTATAAAATTTTGAAGAACGTGGCAATAACTCGTGAAAACTCTTACGAGATAACATTTTTTGTAAAATACTATTGTAATTGACTTACTCAGCAAAAATAGAGTATATGCACTGATTTCTTTTCAGAAAAAGAAGACTTCTTGTTGCATTTTTTTCAAGACTTCTTGAAACAAAAGATTTCTCGTTGAATATCAAGCAAGTACCTAAGCAATATTTTGGCATGACTTCTATTGTTTTGAAATTTTTCCTATCTATGCTATCAAATTTTTGCTCACCGAATTAGTATAGCAATATTGCTGTGCTGCAAACAGCCTTCTCAAAAATAATGTAGAAAATGGTTGCTCGTTTGCAACAGAAATTTGATAGAGGATATTGTAACTCTATCAACAAAGTAAATTTTTAAAAAAGGATAGCTGTTTATTTGAGACAGATAGGAAAAAATATCTATCGTATCGGCAAAAACGGAAATTACAAAAGAACATGAAAATTGTTGATTCATTGCCTTAATCTTCAGGTCAGAAATTGTTTCCCTTTGATGATCATGGGATGAAGGGTGGTGAAAAGATCTCGATCAAAGTTCAAGTCGACACCAAAGACGCATTGACCCAAACACAGGATTCAGAAGGTTTGTATCTTGATGATTCATCATTTTGGGTGTCTAATTTGAATTCAGTGTAGCGCAAAACGAGTTGTGGTTTATCCCGGACACTAGTGTAATAGTAAATCTAGGTAAAACAGTACTGATTCATAATGTTCTAGAATCATTCTATAGCACTTCTGAAGTGCTATATCAGTACTGTTGCATAGTATTCTAAAGGATTCTAAGAGAAATACTATGATTCAGCGCTGATTTACTATTTTACTATGGTTCGGTTTGGCGTCCACTTAACAAAAATTGTGGTGAACAATAAATTGGATCTTTTCCGTTTGTGCCCCCTTCCCCGCTTAGTGGGTGCCTTTTATTTGCACCCTTAGACGCGCTTGCCAAATGTTCTTATAATGAAGGATCATGTAATGTCACGTGCTCTGTAATCTCTTCCGAAGAATCTTTAAGTTATCAGGAGTCTGGCCAGTAAGTACATTTTAATTTTCAGGAACAGTTTTAACTACAAGATTTGTAAAATACATTGAAAATATATTTTTGCTAATTTGTCACTTTCTGGTCCTCGAGTAGAAAAAAAACAAATTACCTGCAACTGTCAATAGCACTTCGTTAAGAATTGTGGTTAGTAGTTCGACAGTTTTTGTCTTATCAAGATACAGATATCAAATGACATCCTTTTTGAATACCTGGCGAAAAAACAGGGAAATATTGTAGCAGCATGGTGCTAGATTGCAAAATTGTCCGCCTCTTCAAAAGAAATCTAATAATTGCATTCAAATATTAACCGGAAAATGGAACAAATAGTTAGAAGTATTCATCTTATTTCAAAAAATACCGTAAAATTCGACCGTTTTTCTAATCCATTTCACTTAATTCAGCAGTTTTCTCTCAACGATGATTAATGCAAGCTAATTTTGAGATTTCCAATCATTTTACGTCGCCCAAGAAATTACTGCTAGAAACATACTTGAGAAAAGTTGCATAGTACAAAAATAGCTTAAAAAGTGAAACAAAAAATCCGAAAAATTGTATTGATGTAAATTGATTTGGGATGTAATTTTGGTTTCGAGGGCTTAACTATTTCAAGTTTACTATCAAACTGCCCATACAGAATGTGAGTTCAAACTTTGATAAAATAAAGAGGAAAAAATTTTATTGTTCAATGTTTTTAGATATAGAGAAAAATTCATTATCTATTTTTCTTGTCCGATTGAAAAAAAGTTTGCCGTTGGAAGCGGGATCCCAAAATTGTTTTCAAAAATTCAATTTACAAATTATTAAAATTTTTGACTGCTTTATTTGAAATTTTGTTGAGTATATAGTACAATCTTTTAGTGAATTAACAAAGGAAATATTATTAATTTGTTATTAATTAATTTATGTTGTGAAATGAAGCATAATTTCTGCTATTGTAGCAGTCATTGACAGCCAATTTAACTGATTTTATAATTTGTTATAAGATTCTGAGGTATTGAGCAGAGAAGTACTGCTCGATAAAGAGGTGACTGATAACGAGACAGTTTATCAGTGTTCAAATGAAGTTTTCTCGCACGCAGTTTCATAAGGTATAAACAGAATTTATGCCTTGTGCCATGCTACGTAATTTTTTTTACCTCCCACTGAAATATAACACCAAGATATATTACTTTTTTCTGTTTTTTTCATAATCTTATGTCCATATAGTGTTATTGACAGATCTTTAGATTCAATAAAACCAATTGCAACGAATTCCGTTTTTTCAGCCTTAATCTTAAGGGAATTGCAACCAAATTCGTTTATCAGTTTTTTGCATTATTTTCAAGAGTTTTTTAAGCTCTCTTTGACATTTTTTGGATGAGAAAACGACTGTGTCATCTGCTCTTTGAACTGTATTAGAGTTCATATTGGCTTAGAAGTTGTTAACGTACATTGTGGGGCTCCTTGGACTAATTTTTTTCAATTTGATACAACAGTGTTTACTGTGACAAAATGAAACCTACAACCTAGAGAATTTATGTTAATCATTTTTGCAGAACCGTTAAAACCCAAGCATTAGAGTTCTGCAAATATATTGTAATGGTCATTTAATCGAATGTTTTTTGGACAAATCGAAGACAACGGCTCCTATACATCGTTTTGAACAATCTTGCAATGTTATGCGTTGGTAAAATATAGGAGTACGTCTATCGATTGAAGGATTTTTTGAAATCAAGTTGCGTTTTGTGGTAGATTTTTTTCATTGTGTAGATGTTCTATATTTACTCTCTTAGCAATTTTTCAAAAATTTTGATAAGGCTGGTGTTAACGAGATTGGCCTATAGATTTTTGCATTTTCAAAATCAAATTTGTTTAACAACTTTGTGATGTGAGCAAAAGTGAGTGACGATAGAAACTGCTCTGCTTTCAAATATTGCTTTAATAATAAATTAAAGGGTTTACATTTTTTTGTTATCTTTTTAGTGCCCAAGCAGACATGTTGGAATAATCCAAAGTTATATTCTTCTTTAAGGCAGGAAGCACTTTTAGAAATTGGAAGCTAGTTGCAAATCTGAACGAAAAATTGAGAGGAACTGATTGGTGGTTCCATCACTTCTGTTAAGATTAAAAGTTCCCAACTGTATAAATATATAGTTCAAGCGATTAGCAATCTCATGTTTTTTTTGTTATGATTTTAAGAAAATATTCATTGAAACGTTTTTTGTAGCCGTTGTTCTTTGCAGTTTCTAACTTCAATAATACCAGTCCATTTCTTTCAACTGCAAAACTAACTCCCACTAAGATGTTTCCAAAAGTCTTTAATATCTTTCATGTAGCAGGAATTCAATCGTTTTCTTGCATTGAGTTACTTTTAAAACACTTTTTTTTAATTGTTGAGTAACATTTTTTCCTTTATTGGCCATTAAAAATTGTTTTTGAATTTGTAGTTGTTTATTTGTTGATCTGACAATTTCTTGTGCTAATAAAGAATGTGATGTATCGTTTCGTACTTATTTTTTTTCAAAGTAGCCTAAATTTTTATCGCTCTGACTACAATATTATCAAAAACTGTATCGGGGATTTTTACATGGTGTATTGAGGAAGGAAGATTCCAATCTGAAACTTGAATTGTTTTATTACAAAATTTTGTATCCATTTTTGTCTTATCGTACACAGATTTGAAGTGAAGGTTGATTTTGTTGGCCTTGTTAAATAGAGAATCTAAAGTGTTGCCAAGTTGCCCCTTTTGATCATAGAATCAGAGGTGTATGCTTTGTTTCTTGTTGTTGGTCCATCTGGTATAATATAATCAAAAACTGTTCCCTTTTGGTCTCCTAATCTAGTGGCTGACCCCAAGTTATCGATCCACAAACCGTAAGGAAGAGTAACTGTAATATTTTTGAGCAACATTTTGGTTCACGATAGTTCAAATTATAGTCTCACATCAAAATTACCGGTATACTTTGAGAAAGCGCCCAATCAATTCTTTTCGTTTAGTTTTTCAAGAGGTCTTTAGCAAATTTTTTGTTGGGTCAGTGATAAAGACGGACTATGAACAAAACCTTGAATAGCCGTTTTTTGGATTATTCAGATATACCAACATGCTTTCACAACTTTCAGAGTTGTCTTCAAAGTCTATACGCAGTTTGGCGTTCAGTGTTTTGATTATGGTAATATATAACCGCCTCTTTTTTACTATCGCCTGTATCCTTTCCTAAACAAATCCATTCATTTTTCTGCTTTCTGAATTGTGTTCAAATTGAAAACCTAAACAACCAAGTTTGTTTGAAACTATTTATTCAATTGACTGATTGTCATTGTTCAGATGTCGCAGTTCGGGGAATTTTTTAGTTATACTCCAACAATTTATTTGTAGTAATTTTAAAGTTTTTGGGGAAGTCCATTGCATATTTTTGGAAACTTTATTGGTTATCTCATCTTGTCAGGATTTAGTTGAATGTTCCCATTAGATCAGAGAAATATCAGAAAGTAGCAGATGAAAATTGAGCAAATATTTGGAAAATAATTATATATTGGTGTCTTATTTTAGAGTGCTTCTCGTTACAGGTTGATCCTCTGATTGAAATCCGGTGGCGCGTGAGAAAAAAAAACGCCGCCGATATTTCATACACAATCAACCCGATGATTATTATTAAAACTCAGCATTTAATTTTTTACACTATTTGAAGCATCATTTATTACGGTTAACAATTTGAATGAGTCCGGCGAATTTTACAGAAACTGGGTTTGCCGGACGGTTTTTGATTTTTGCATACGGGTTGAGTAAGACTGTTTTTAGTTGGTCCAAAGTTATATACAGCTTCATTGTATATACTACCGCTTGTATTTACTGAACCAGCTAAAGTTCTGATAAGATAACTAGGTAGAAGGTTTTGAAACATTGGTACACCATAGAAATAATCTATGTTAAAATTATCGTGGACAAGTTGGTTCTAGTCCTGCATAATCCAATTACAACCAAGTTATTAGATTTCCGAATTATTTGATTGAGTTTAGGCGAGCGAGAGCCAATGTATTCATTTTCAAACTTTTGCTGTAAATCATGAAATTCATCAATCACTTTGTTTCTGACCTTATTAGCGAGCCGATTTTTTGAAAGTGTAACCTCACAAACTACAATCTAATCTTTTTCAAATTTGTCTGAACTTTTTGTACATTTTGTAACCATTTCTTTAATTCTGAAAAACTATCACCATTAGATTTATTAGACTTCAATTTGTTATTAGTTCCATATTGTAGGATTTAATTTTCAGGTTTTTGTTGGGATAGTCATTAAAAAGTTTGAGTTTTTGCCTTTTTTTGTGAATAGTCACTAAAAACTTTGAGTTTTTCCTTTTTGGTGATTCCGCTCTGTGCACTGGGAAGACCATCGAGTTCCCCAAGTTTTGCTACAATACTGTTGCCAAAATCTGTACTTGATTCTTCTTCTTTGTGTGGATGAATTTGAACATTCTACAATTATCACTGCTCAAACTTTCTGTCACAATGAAGCTTACCACAACCACTTCAACTGCCAAACCATCTGCAGTCAATTTGTCCTTGTCTAATTTTGAGACAACTTCACAAATTTATCCCTATTTGGATAACCAACCGCTGAAGGTTAGAATTTCAATTTCAATGTCATCAGATGAGAATATAAAATTTAAACTGTTTGTATCCCTTTCAATCAATTCAATGCTTTATATCGGTCAAAGAGGAGCGTTTGATTATAGAATGTAATGATGAACAATTTAATTTAAAAGAGCAACTGATATGAAGCTGTTAAGTTTTCTGTCTGAGAGGCTGTTCAACTTTCTGATTCCATCAGTTGCTACCAATACCAAAAAATGTGAACTAAATTAATTATTTTGTGGGCCTGAATACATAAAAGTAGAATTGATTTGGGTTTATAAGTTTCTTGTAAAACTTCTCCATGCCTCCGTCTCCTCTAAAAAATCTTAATATCACTTTGGAATGTAAACTTGTAACTAAGCACACTTTGACCCGAAATGTTATCAAAAAAACTGTTATCAGTTAGGCTTTACTCATAACAGTCCTTATCCCGATGTGTTGGCATTGTTGACAGATATGACTCAAAACAATAATGAATGAAACTTTTGCTGATTTATGGACACTTGAATTAGACTTTTACGTTATGTTGATTAAAAACAAATTCAGTCAACGGAAATCTGAATTAAATAATTCTTACTATGATGCTTGAAGCTCAAGTCGCTTTGCTTTCAATCAAAAGTTTGCTCTAACTAGTAGGAAAAGTGAAAATATAGTCCAGGTGTGCGATAATGAATAGAACCATCCAGAGTAAAATTGGCCACAATCAGATCCAACCAAAAGATAAACAGCCATGATCAGAACTTATCTCGTTTTTCATACGTACTCATTTTTACTTCGTTATATTTTTCTCTGCGCTTGAACGTTAAAAGACAGAAATGATGTGCAAATGATCTTTGATGACTGCTACAAAAATTGTAATAGCAAAACTGATACATTTCCTTATGAAACAATGTTATCTTAGAAAATTTTTCTCTATGTTAGAAAAAAAAAACAATAATTGACAGCACTTTTCAAAAACGCTGAAAACCTAATAGAACATTGCTCTATAAGTTTAATAAAATTCCCCAACGATTTTTACCCGTTCGCAAAATGTCGAGTTAAGACGAAGAAAACCTAAACAGTTTATGGCAATCCACACCTTCGGAGGAACGATTAATTGACCAAGCAGGTCTCTTATGTGCCCGGAATCACAACAATTTCAACGGCAACAACAGATCTTATTAGTTCCGCAGACAACACCCCGTCAACAGCAACAGACCTTCACACTGATGCTTTTACCACTTGAGAAAATATCTCCAAAAATATTTTTGAGAGGCTTGACTTCAAAGGGCTCTGTATTAACAGAGATCAGTGATCGCTTGTTTACCGAAAATGAGGATAGCTGCAAACAAATTGCTCCGTTCATTCACAAGTTTTTGAAAAATTTGCATGTCAGGTCACTATGTGTGGCAGTGGATGACAAAATTGCCATGCCGAATTCGATCAAGGATGCATACCTCAAAGCGATTCATAGCAAAACTGCTGGCAGTTGGGGCACGACGGGCAGACCAGTTCATGCGTGGTGATACTACGTGAACAGGGATATTCCTGCAAAAGCAGCGAAATGCAACGCATGTGTCAAAATGGGGAAAATGTGAAACCTATCATACCTTTTTAAAAACGGAAACCAATTGAATCAAGTAAAGTACCAAAAACAAAAAAAAATCAACCAGATTTTATCGAATCTCTCTAAAACGCGAAAAATCAGGAAATGGATTTAATTTATATGTAGACCGATTCTCTAAGTTTCCGACAGCTGAACTAATTGATAAAGCGATTGCAAGTAATATATTTACGTTCCTACAAAATTCCATTCTAATATTGGAAAGGCTAATTCGAAAAAGTTTTTGCTTTTTTAGAAAAGCAAACTCACAATAATTTCAATCTCAAAACATTAATAAAATCTATCAAATATCAACTCACTGTTTGCGGACCTAATATATCAATGCATCGTACCTTGAGGCACATTTTCGCCGCCCACTTAAAACGCCACATTATTAAAAAATGCACCGTTCCAGATCTAAACAAATTTTATTGCAAAACGATTTTGATAACATTGTTAGAACTTGAGATTGTAAGATTGGATAGGGCCATTTTCGACCAAAATAGTATCAAGCGGAAAGTAGCGATTGTGCGTTGAAAATCAAAAGTAAACGTGCGATTATCTTTCTTTCAGAAATCATATAATCCTAAATTTTCATTTCTTGTTAAACTCATTTCTGATTCATTTTCCGTTCACATAAGAACTTAACATCTAGTCATTTGAGTTTTGTTTACAATGCTGTTCACTTCGCCTAGTGGACTGATTATGAATAAAAATCTGTTCAAATCTTAATTCCAACTAAATTTTATTTTTTTATTATGGTTCAAATTTCAGTTGGTCGTCTTCTAAACAAAAATTGGCCCAGCGAAAGCTAGTCTAAAATTCTGATTGAAGTTATTGGTATGATTTGCATAGCGAATCTGTTCTTCTAAAGCAATAAGCGAATTTGCGGAGCGAATTCATAATTTTGTTGAATCAAAATGAAATGGAATCCCCTGACGAAAATTACAGTGCATTCGCGTCGCGAATCCTGGTATACTAAATCCGCTTAAGTAAACGTAATTCGCATCGCGAATGACACAGTATGTTAGAATTTGATACCCTTTAGGAATGGACGATGAAATTATGGACATGCCAAATCAGACACCCAACAATTTTTCACCCTACAATTCGACGATCAACACAACCAATGTTACCACAGGTAGGAAAATAAACAATTTTTGATAAGCTCATTTATTTTTCTCTGCAATTCACCTGGAGAAAATATGTAGCTTTTCATTGTCTTACGATAAGTTGTTGAAAACTCTGAAACTATATTTACAAAACGCAACATTAATATTTTCGCTTCATAAAGTTCAGCACAGAATGAAAATTTTGTTATTTTCAGGCTTGGATGGCCCCATTGAAATGGATAAGAAAGCTCCAGTCAACAAATCCGCAAACAAAACCTTGGATTTTACAAACGTTACAGAAGGTAAATAAAAAGATTTTTTGAATTTCGCATTTTGCAACAACAAATTGTAAAATGAACCACATCTTCGCGCACATCGAAATTGAAAAATAATTTTAGGCAAGTTGTTTTGATTTCAAATTTACAAAATTAGCCAATCACAGCTCTGCAGTTAAACACAGAACAAATTGCAAATGTGCAGTTTTAAGTTCACATTCTCAAGTTTGCTCAATTCACAGAGTAACGAGTTTTGTTATATCCATTAATGTTGCAAAAACATTAATGGTCAAAAATAATCGCAGCAGAACAGCATTAGGCAACAGCTGCTTAATCTTATCTGCCCTCCTTTTTAAAGTTCCCCTAGTTTCAACATGTTCTTTATATGAAGAGTATTGTTCTTTTTGAGGGGCTAAAATTTTCATGTGGTTTAATCCATCATTCAAATCATTGCTTTTGTGAATCACAGAATTTGATGTCTCCACACACGGACTCTTAATGACGCATTGATGTAGCGAAATTGTCCAAGAATACTGTCCGACTAGCTCAATTCGCCTAGTCATTCGTCAATTTTTTTGCAAATTTTTGTAAAATTATTGCAGAAAATATATACTTCATAAACTGTTAAACATTAATACATTATTTACAGAAAAAATATCAATTTTGTAACATTTACAAACCTTTTTTTTCTACAAATTGTGTTCTGAGATCAGGGGAGTAAGGCAACCAAAGCAAACCGTGGCATTCAGGTTGTTGAGCTTTGAGAGCAAAAAAACCGTTTGTTTGTTCTTATTCTAGATTCAAATAACTCAACAAGAAGTGAAAATATAGCAGATGATTCAATGAGAGGTCCACAACCGCAGCCTTCTATGAATCCACCCGATGAACAGAACACTATTGACGTTTCATGTGTCAGTAATGGTAGGTTTTACAAAAAGTTACTGTACTGAATGCGTTGATTATTGGAAGCAGCAATAATTAACGTATTAACAATAATAAACGTATTTAAAAAATCGAACGTTATTTGGATGCGTCCAAAATAGAAAATTTGTGGGTATAGCTAGATAAGGATTTAGCAAGGTCAAAACAAGAAATGGCTTGGATACTAAGAGTTCTTGGTAAAAAATCGCAAAATTTGAGATAATTATTTTGCGTTTTTTATAAAAGTGTAGAAAGTTTTGTTGGAAAGTTTTCCAATTATTAATCTGTTAAAACAATAACCGAACGTTATTCGAATGCGTCCAAAATAGTAACTCAACGCTAAAAGTTGCAATTCTTGTAATGATCCACTGCTAATGTTTAGCGGTGGATTACTACAAGAATTGCGAATTTCAGCGTTGAGTTACTATTTTAGACGCATTCAAATAACGTTCGGATATTATTTTCACAGATTAATAATTGGATTATTTTTTCATCTGTCCATTGGTGAAATATCTTTTTCATCGCTTAAGTAGAAACAAACACTCCAAGTGCTTGAATGAGCCCAGAGGAACAAAACTTTCTCCACTTTTATAAAAGATGCAAAAAAATTATCTCAAAATATGCGATATTTTACCAACAATTGTTAGAAACCGAGCAATTTCTTGTTTTGACCTTGTTAAATTCTTCACCAGCTATAACCGGAAACTTTCTTGGCAACCCTAACTAAATTTTGGATTTATGCCATTTAAATCACTGCAATATTGTGGTGAATCGAAAAACAATCCTTAACAATAAGAGTTGTGCAATTTCGTTGTGAGTCTTCTGCCCGTTAAAAGTATTGCAAATGATTTTTTTTGATGATTCCAACCTAAAAAGTAAGCAATTACGCTTGGAAAATTTCGATATGAGCTCAAATCTGAATTTTGTGCTCTGCTGGGATTCGTCTGAACAAATCTAAAACAAAAATATTCTGTGAAATTGGATAGGATGTTGTACATTTACACCAAGATCTTTCAAAATTTCGTCAATGCTCTTCATCAATTTTTTTTAAATATTGGCATCTACTTTTAGTAGATTACACAATCTTAAAAGTATAACATTTGAAGGCTATAAAAACGCTGGTATTTCAGAAAAATTAATTCTACATTGATAATAGATAACAATCAAATGGAAAAAATGTTTCCTATAATTTTTACAAAAGCTAATCTGTTTGTTCGGTTAAAGTTCACTAGAGAACATATTCTTTCCTTTTTATCATCGGAAATGCTTTTTCAGAGGTTTCTTGTTAAGATAAGGTAAACTCTTGGGTTTTTTGGTATTGGTTTTTTTTGTCATTGGTTATAATGGCATTGGGTAAACTGTCGTTTAACCGTTCTATCGCTGTAGAATTTACAATAAATCCACTGTATAAACCAATTTTTTTTGTTAAGATTGAGTAAATTCTTGGAAAGCTTAAATGATTGGCGCCATTAAAAACTGCAACCTGAAACTGTTTTTTGAGCTCTACAAAAATTTGTACAAAATTCTATTTTGATTATTAAGATATTCTTGAACAAATTACTGTGTCTTTTGAAAAAAAGCTGATTATTTTTACAAACCAGCATCCCGCCGAAAACTTTTAATTAATATTCTGCCAGTAGGGAAAATTTTGAGACAAGGGCATGGTAAAGTATAATACCAATTGTAATGTTCTATCGGTGTCAGGACAATTTACCTAATGCTATTATACCAAATGCCAAAAAACCAAATACTATTATACCCAATTCCAATGTACCCAATGCCATTATACCCAATGTACTTTGATATTTTTGTTCAATAATCCGACAACAAATTAGCAGTCGCTAATACCCATATGTTATGACATACTTAATGTTACTTTATTGTTAAATCATACGTGTAAGAGCTATCTTCTGCTAATTGGTACTCGGATTGTGGAACGAAAATACCAATATGAATTGGGTATAACGGCAATGGGTTTTTTGGTATTGGTTTTTTTGTCATTGGGTATAATGGCATTGGGTAAATTGTCGTTTAACCGTTCTATCGCTGTAGAATTTACAATAAATTCACTGTATAAACCAATTTTTTTTGTTAAGATTGAGTAAATTCTTGGGAAGCTTAAATGATTGGTGATATTAAAAACTGCAACCTGAAACTGTTTTTTGAGCTCTACAAAAATTTGTACAAAAATTCTATTTTGATTATTAAGATATTCTTGAACAAATTACTGTGTCTTTTGAAAAAAAGCTGATTAATTTTACAAACCAGCATCCCGCCGAAAACTGTTAATTAATATTCTGCCAGTAGGGAAAATTTCGAGACAAAGGCATGGTAAAGTATAATACCAATTGTAATGTTCTATCGGTGTCAGGACAATTTACCTAATGCTATTATACCAAATGCCAAAAAACCCAATACCATTATACCCAATTCCAATGTACCCAATGCCATTATACCCAATGTACTTTGATATTTTTGTTCAATAATCCAACAACAAATTAGCAGTCGCTAATACCCGTATATTTTGACATACCTAATGTTACTTTTTGTTAAATCATACGTGTAAGAGCTATCTTCTGCTAATTAGTACTCGGATTGTGGAACGAAAATATCAATGTGAATTGGGTATAATGGCATTGGGTTTTTTGGCATTGGTTATTTTGTCATTGGGTATAACGGCATTGGGTAAACTGTCGGTTAACTGTTCTATCGCTGTAGAATTTACAATAAATCCACTGTATAAACCAATTAGTATAATTGTTTCTTTGCCCCATATCCCACTTTTATAAGCCCTTTTATAAGTATTAAGATACTTTAGATAGAATTAGCTAAAATGGTTCGCTTTAATTGATATAGGCGCTAGCTCATAATGAAAATTGAGAAAAGCTATGCAAAAACTATTAAACTATTGAGAAGATCTTAGTGCAAGTTCATTGGAATATTAATAAGTTTTTGCTGGAACGATAACTGATCCTAAATCCTTTCTGCTGTTTAATTAATTTTCAATCGCTAACCAGTACTGGTTTTTTCCAGGTTTTATGCGGCATATATGTCAGTCGGTAAATTTAACTATATGATTACAAAAAACCGTTTTAAAATTGTAATACACTGGAGTGAGAATTTCAAAACTGATTTCTTCTACGCTTTTATTTTTACAGCTTTTAAGTTACTATAACCATATAAGGGAATAGAGAACATTACTTTCGTGTATTATGGAAGTGAAATCAGAGCGGTTTTTGATTGAAGCAAATAACAGGTAAATGAAAATTTTTGGTTAACGAAATCGGGTATCCTTAAATGGGCCAATTTTACCCTGACAACGGCCTGCAAGGACGCAGTTATGAGTCTCTTTTCTGATAGTAAAAATGGGTTGATTCAGATTTGGGCGAAGACAGCATGAGCATGCCAAATCAACCTCCAATAAATTCTTCAGCCTATCAGGCTTCTCTCAATACAACAGATGATAACAATGGTAAGAATCCTGATCAACCTGAGAAATAGTCATCGTATTCTTTATATAACTTTTTCGGGGCTTTCCCATTATAGCCCCCAAGAAATTATAGCCCCTATTATGGTATGTTTATATTATGGCATGTCGGCTCGCTAACTGGGTTGACAAAAAGTTTTAATTTGAGAACTTTCATATTATGGAACATTAACTTCATAAATCAAAAGTAAATTTTTAATATTGGCAAAACTACAAGTTTGAAAAGAAAATTTATCAAGCTATTGGCTCTTTTCTGTTATTGCCCCCCCCCCCCCTCCAGCCAGTCTATTTGCACCCCCCAAATATGTTCTTTTTGGTCCTTAGAGATCCGTTATTTTAGTCTTAATAAATTGCTGGTACCGGTGGACGAATGGATGAATTTTTGTTTCCAGTTGTCAAAAAATCAGTGCCATAAAGCTATTCCTGTGAAAGAAAAGCGCAAAAATATTTAAAACATGCATTATTCTTTGTCTGCTTACATTATAAGCAAAGTTGAATTACCGTATGCGTCTTATTTTCAAAACTTCGCTGCATTATTAATTTGTAAATGCCGTGTGTATATAATTGTATATGTAAGTGTATGAAATGCAACCAATACGCTATAATATGTATAAGTTGGGGGTGCAAATAGACGTGGGGGGCAATAACAGAAAAGAGCCAAGCTATTTAATATTATTTTATGAGCTCTTTTGCAGATTTTATGTTCGCAAATTCTCCATGAAGCCAAACAAAAAAACGAGGCATTCCTTATACGGCAATCTTTGGATCTTTTCCACTTGCCCCAAACCCCCCCCCCCAGAAAATTAGGCACCCATTGGTATATGTTTAAACACAACGTACGCATTTGAATTGTTACGTATAAATACGCGTGAATAGGCCTTCAGAAAATACTAATAGAGAAAAGGTTTAAAATTTATACTTGAATAGCAATAAAACACTGCATATAATGTAAACATCAACCAAAAACTTGTACTTATTGTATTTTTTGGAGTTACGGGCTTTGTAATGAGATCTACAAATTATTTTTGCAAGAAAATTGTTGCAAATGTGGTTTTTGATGTATTGTTCCCGGCACGTACTTATTAAAATAAATAATCTTTTCAGAAAGGACCTTAACATTAGTTTTGGAGGCTGGCCTAAATTTCAGCTATATAGGACGGGGGGGGAACTAGCGGAAAAGATCCCAACCTTTTTTAAGACTTTAATTGTAATCCCGGATAGGCCTGTATTCAAAACATCACAAAAACAAAAAAGCACACTATATATACAGCACATGGGAAAGGATCTCTACAAGGGCACCACAGAGGCAAAAACGTTAAACACTAACATCAAAATTGTTTATTAAAATGTTATTTCACCACACTTTAACCAAAGGCACTAAAAAAATTCTTAGTATTTTAAATTTTTACAGATTGCCAAAATTACCAAAATAACAGGGAAAACATTGAACAGCACAACTCTGTGACCAAGAATGTAGCATAATATTATTAATTTAAAACTTCAAATTAAAACTTGTCATTATATATAACTTCTTAAATTTTTTTGATCTCATATACTATAGTTTTTTTGAGTAGTCGTTCTACTTCCAAACAGACTACTGCTGTTTCAGCCGATCACGATACGTCAAATAATGGATATCAAAAATCTGCTCCTGTTAATGAATCGGCTGTCAAGGAAATGAACAGTTCCACCGTCAGTTCAGGTAATTAACCCAATATTTTGTTAATTCTATAAATGTTATTAGAACTCACTTCATGATGTCAATAGTTATGATTGGTTAGCAAACATGGTTTTGCACTTTCGTTAGTGAATTCTGGGAATTAGAACTAGGCTATCAAATTTTTCACAAAAAAGTGCGCAAGGAATGAGTCAATTTTCGTGAGTCAGAATGACAAAAAAAGTTCTTTAGTTCAATAGCTTGAGCTGAGAAACAAATGATGATCCAGAGTTTAATGTGTTTAATAAGTTAAGACTCAAAAATTCAAAAAATATATCAAAATTGAAAAACATAATTATCTTTTATATTGCTTGCAAGCAATATAAAAGATAAATATATTTTTCAATTTTGATCACTGAAAATTCTAACGCATAAAGTTTAATTAAGCAATTACAAAATTGGAAATATTTGTACACCACCAAAATGCTCTTGTAATTTCTCCTCATTCAATTCAAAAAGTTATTTTTCTTAGGAGGAGAAATTGAAGATTGATGAATTCCCTCAAATTATCGGCGTTAGTTGTAATGACACCATTTTAAAAATTGATAAATAAACGTTTAAATTAATCTTTCTGTAATCAACCTGATTTCTGTCCCAATTTTCTGTTGTTCAAATATTGTTTCTCTGTATTACAATATTAGGTTTTGCAACAAATTCAACGCTTGAATTTTGTTTAAATCTGATCAAAATTTATGTAATTTTGATCATAATAACCGAATGCAATTATGTAATTTGGATTACAGCATATCGCATTCACGACAAAATTTTTGATGATCTCTAAGTAGCTTCTGATGATGACATTTGATAGTTTGGACCAAAACCATGCTCAACCAGTTATGACCAGTTATGCTCAACAATCAAAGAACGATGAGTTCACAGAAATTGAGTTCAACAAAGAGAAAATTTATTTGGAAACTTCCAAGCTGCTCTTTCTAGAATTGCAATACAATTTTACACAGATTAATAGTTTTCAAGATGACGTGCGCGAAGGGAAATTTGCAACATTTAGTTGTTAGATAAAAATTTGTTTTCCTGATGTTCTGTTGAAACCAGACAAAAGCGTGTTTCAATTACTGTTGTTTTAATTCACAACATTTTTTTGTTCACGTGAAATTTGAGGCTAGTATTAATTCTTTCAACTCTTGATTAGATATCTAAGTTAGTTAGGAATCCACTTGGAAGATTTCTCTTTTTCACAATTGACGACGTAGACAATTTGCCAAGCAGGAGTCCTGACAATTCATCAATGGCCATGAACTCAATTCCGTCTTTTGTACTCAAGGAATGTGCTCAACAATTGTCATCATTGATTTTCGAGTTTTTCTTGCAAATTACTAAAATTCGGCACTGGCCTTCTCAGTGGAAAACGTCAATTATTACTCCGCTTCACAAATCTGTGTCAATATCCGGTGTGTCAAACTACAGATCTATCAGCATCCTACCTAAACTGTCAATTGTTTTTGAGCTTTTAATATTCAACTTCATTTACTCCCGAGTCTGTTCCAAAGTAAATCGTGAACATCGTAGCACGGTCACCTAACTCATTTCATACCTGGCCTAAGTTTATGCAGCTAAAGATAACACTCACAATTGCATGACTGTATATTTTGATGTGAAGAAAGCTTTTGACTCAATTTCTTACGAGTTACTATTACATAAAATATCCTCATTCGGTTTTGATCACAATATCCTAATGCTATTTCAATCATATCTCATCCGTCGAAAGTTGTTTAAGCTGACGTAAGTTTTTCAAGTGAAGTAGTGGTGACGTCAGGAGTTCTCCAAGGTAGAGTGCTGGGCCCACTTCTGTTTATCCTTTTTATTAACGATGTTAATAACAGACTCAGTACAACGTTCTGCAAATGTTCTTTATTGCGATGAGCTTAAATTGTTTTCTGTTTCCTCAATCGACAAAATTCAAAATGATATAGACAGTTTATCCTCCTGGTCAATTTTAAACGAGTGGAACTTTCATCCGGACAAGTGTTAACTTTTGTCTTATAGTAATCACTACAACAATGCTGACCTTTCCTTGATTGGGTTGCGCTTGAAACACGTTGATTCAATTTTAGGTTTGGGAATCACTGTAAACAGTTCATTGTGTTGGAATAAGCATGTTGACCTCAGCATGGCAAAAGCTACAAAAGTTTTAGATTTTTTGAATTTTTGTGTTCCACTCGGAGTTTATGTGTCTTGAAAAAATCATTTATATAAATCGATGGTGTCCTCTATTTTGAAGTACGGATCGCTTGCGTGGTATCTTTCAATTTCGGCATTGCGAAATTCGGAAAAGTTTAAAGACAACTGTCTCAAATGGGTTCTAAATTGTAAAAAATCTTACCTTGAAAGTATAAAAGTCTTGGACATCTTGCCTGTTTCTTTTCAGCTCATACGAACAAATTTACTCCTTCTATATAAATTAGTAAATGGTTTTAATGATTCCAATCTCAATGCATATTGTGTCTGCTTGACATCAAGAACCCATCAGTTTGGACATTTTGAAATTTCAAAAAAAGACGTTTAAGACAGATGAACAATTTTTGAATCATTCTCAACGAGCCGCAAATCATCTGATGCAAATGCAGATTATGGATTTTGACATGGCTAAACGTCAGTTTACGTATGCAATTGACCAATTTTTACGCACTCGAATTGAATACGTTGACCTGGAAAACTCAATTTCTTTTCCTGTGAAATGCTGCTGCTCTTTAGGCAAGTCTTATTCTTAATTTACTCTCCTTTTTATCTGTAAAATTTGTTTTAGCATTCTTTGTACGATTTTATACTCTTCCCTTACAAGGAATTGAGTCTTCTACTACTACTACCACATTTTATTTAGACAATTATTTGCGAACCCTTTTTACAACAACCTGTATATTAAGTTCATATTCATTTAACCCTTAGAACACAGATTAGAGGGGAAAATACAGTTTTTTGTGACTCTTCTTTAACCAAAATGTCCGAGATTTAAGGAGAAAACCAACATTCCTGCCAAGAATATGTTGTCCAATATTTCAAAACGCAAGTATTTCATGCCAGCAATTTTTTTAAATTAATGCAAATTCAAATCAAAAACCCATATGGGCAAAAGATGATAATTTCATATTGAAACAGAAAAGCATACCTTTGATGGGTCTGACAACAAAGGACCAATATGTCATTATTGTAATATATATTGTACACATTACACAATAATATCATAAGTTTTTGGGAAGCATCTTCACTGCAAATAACGTACTTAATTCTACCTTATGTAAACATGCTTTTAAAAAACCGTCGTCTATTTTTTTCCGAATAGCTCTGGACAGTTGTTTTGTTTCAAAAGCAAACAATTTTACCCGTCTTAGAGATAAATTATCCACTATTCAATTTTAACTATAATGTTGCGAAAAATGATTGTTCTAAAGTTTGGAATGTATTGGTTACCAATTTAAAGCTAACAGACCCACAGAATTTTAAATTTTACGCTCTTTTAAAGTTAATTTTTTAAGGAGCTGATCAATCCATCATCAAATCAACTTTTTGGAAATAATTCATGATCCTTTGTTAGCAAATCGCATCCTATTTCTGTTTTCGGCAATTAGGATTGCTTTCTAGACCAAATTTGATATAAACCATTTGTGAATTCGAGTTCCAATCAAATATATTTGATTGCGTTTTTGTATTGCGTTCATTTATTTTTATTTGACTGTTGATTTTGTTGCAAAGATTACCAACTTTTTAATTTTTTTTGTTGCAAGTTGTCAATCTTCTTTGCTAAGCCTTCGAAGGGTTTCAGACAAAAATTAATTGTACCCATTTTTGTACCTTCCTCAGTGAGAACTGCTATTATAACGTATTGATCATTTTTCTCCGTTCATTTTATAACTAATGCGATTGGGTATATTATGAAGAAATATATGGCCGGCCGTTTTTCCACAATTTGCGCGAGCGCTGCCAGTTTTCAAATTCCACAATATTCAAAATTAGGGTTAGTTTTTGGTTTCTTTATTCCATAAACAGGCTTCTCAAATCAGATCAATGCTTAAAAGATATTTCAACAAAAGTTTTTACGTTTTAACTGCCCTCAAATTAGCATCTGGTCAGACAATCGTGCGTTGAAAACCATCTCGTATTAGACGTTCACGGTCTAAGAACCTCTCCGTTCTAGCTTCTTTAACTTTGCCAATCAGCGTTTAATTTTGCCAATCAGCGAGTAGAAAAAGTGTTCTCGTTAAATGCAGGCCACTGTCGTTTCAGCCGACCTTAAAACGTCAAGAGAAGGTGATCGGAAATTGCTGCTGCGAATGAATCTGCTACCAAAAAATTAACATTTCCATCGTCAGTCCACAGGATTAATTCGATTATTTTTAAATCTACAACTGCTATTAGGTCTCATTTTATGGGGTTAATGGTTATGATCATGGATGATAATTTCATTATGCATGGAACTTGGTTACGATAGCAAAAAAGAAGCTTTGTTTTAGAGTTATTAAACCCTTGAGCACACAGATTAGAGGAAACAATAATTTTGCATTTTTCTAAATCCTTTCTGACCAAAACTTCAGATCTTTTAGGAAAAAATTAACGTTCGCTTGAATTGGGAGATCTTTCAAACATCTCAAAATTTATCCGCATATTAACAGAGTTTTAAAAACTGAGCAAATTCAATTCAAAAACTTCTTCGATAAAAAACTGGTTAATTGTAATCGTATTTGTATTGAGTTACATTTTCGTCAAATCTGCTAAGAACTAGATGACTGTTCTATTGAACTATAAGAAGGCATCCTTACGGCAGCTACAGTGCAATAGTTCAAGATTATGAACTTCAATTTTTGTAAATCTCTTTCACGATTTCGTTCAGAAAACTTATAAGGTTAAAGTTGTTTTTAGCTACATTGCCTCATAAACTGACGGTTTCAAAGTTTCAAATATATTGGTTACAAAATCAGCTAAGAGGTTCACGAATTGTCAGTGGTATGTTTTTTGGAATCAATGATAGGCAATGATAAACACTTTCCGCCCTTTTCATTTGTCAAAATCAGGAACCCTCTTTGAGATTGGAGTTGTTTTTAGACAAAATTTGATGTGAATGCGATCAAATATATTCTTTCTTTGCCTCCGGTTTTCACAGAAGCTCCGTTTTTTAATTGGTAGCTGCTTAATATCAGTAAATGTTCGTAAAACTTTTTATTGAGAATTTTCACCTAATGTTTCCAAAAATTGCTCTCGCTGATTATCGTACGCACACTTCGATAAAATGTACCCGTTGCCCCGCTCTAATTGAAGAGAGAAAATGCCTAACATTCCATAACAGCAGTCGAACAACAGTCTTGTTAGTTTCATGTTTTTGGCTAAGCAGGAGTAATATATATATACACCCGGGTTGCTCATCAAATAAAATTCTTAGTAGTCATACCAGGTCATATATAACTCTTAGTAATCATTTTAAGACACTTATGATTTGTATGAACTCTTGGTAGTCATACAAGGATCATATATGATTTCCTGGAAATCACACAGGGAAAAAAAAATTTCAAACCCTATATTTAATTTTCATTTTCTATCAAAAATTGAAAAATTTTCTTGAAAATCATGCAAGGTCATATATGACATATAAGAGATTGAATGGTGCCATAAATTCTTGCATATTGTAGCCAGAGGACATATTAAAAAATTGTATCGATTTGCGATCCACATTTGATTCTTTGTGTGTGCTTAAAGAATAACTTTGAAGTTTGAACATATTTACAAAACGAATTTTAGGTTAAGGACAAAAAATTTTCAATTATTTCTTATAAATGAGCTTTTATAAGTATATACTGGCTTCAGACAATATCAAAACTCTAGTTATGTATTTGGTCTTGCTCTTTTATTTAGTGCCCAACTTTGCAAATAATATTGTACGTTAGGGTCTTTTGGCAGATCACAAATTGATGCCGGGAAATCGCATATGCCCTGCCGGCATCAACATTTTATGAAAAAGAGATGCATGATTTTCATCTTCTAATCATACTTGGTTCATATTTGATTTCTTAGTAGTATTACAAAGATTGTACTAGGAAATGCGTTATGATTTGTACTAGGAAATGCGTTATGATTTGTATGACATCATATATGATCCATGTATGACGAATTAGAAGTGGCGACCTGGGCAAGCGCAATGCACAAAATATGCGCGCATATGCCCTACCGGCATCAACATTTTATGAAAAAGAGATGCATGATTTTCATCGTCTAATCATACTTGGTTCATATTTGATTTCTTAGTAGTATTACAAAGATTGTACTAGGAAATGCGTTATGATTTGTATGACATCATATATGATCCATGTATGACGAATTAGAAGTGGCGACCTGGGCAAGCGCAATGCACAAAATATGCGATAGAATTGGGATCGTTTTGACTGTGATGCTTTATTTCAGGTTATGACAATTCGAGTGCATTGATTTTGAACGCCTCTGCAAACAACACGACATATAATGTGGACAACTGCACAATGGGTAAACATTTTTTGATAAGCAAATGATAATCAAAACTGTTTTGCTTGATAAACAGTAGCTGCAAACTTAACCGAGTAAATTTTATGCTGTGCAGGCTACTATAAATTACTAAAAGTAAATAATTATGCAAAATTATAAATAAACACGGTGTTTCAATTACAAATTAACAAACGCTGCTTCCAAATTTATTTTGAAAAAAAACAGGTCAAACAAATATTACATGACAAGTTTTAAAACAAGGAAATTTATCGAATTTCTATCGTTAATCTTCAGCTCCAGGTTAATGTGATCCATTGCAATTATGTTAAAGCACTAATTTGTAATATTTGAAATTTAATTTAGACGAGTCAAGCAGAGAGATGCCGGAATATGATAAAAACAATGTTTCTGCTCACCAACATCCGTTGAGCACATCTAACCTACAGGACAGTTAGTATGGCTTTCAATATTCTTAATTTTATAGAATTTTTTGCTCTCCAAAATGATAAATTGTGAGGAAAAAATTTGATATCGATTGCATTAATAACTTTTGGTGTGTGTTTGCATGTGTGTAAGTGTATGTGAGTGTGTGTGTGTGTGTGTGTTTGTTTTTTTGTTTGTTTCTTTGATTGTTTGTTTGTTTGTTTGTTTGTTTGATTGTTTGTTTGTTTGTTTGTTTGTTTGTTTGTTTGTTGTTTGTTTGTTTGTTTGTTTGTTTGTTTGTTTGTTTGTTTGTTTGTTTGTTTGTTTGTTTGTTTGTTTGTTTGTTTGTTTGTTTGTTTGTTTGTTTGTTTGTTTGTTTGTTTGTTTGTTTGTTTGTTTGTTTGTTTGTTTGTTTGTTTGTTTGTTTGTTTGTTTGTTTGTTTGTTTGTTTGTTTGTTTGTTTGTTTGTTTGTTTGTTTGTTTGTTTGTTTGTTTGTTTGTTTGTTTGTTTGTTTGTTTGTTTGTTTGTTTGTTTGTTTGTTTGTTTGTTTGTTTGTTTGTTTGTTTGTTTGTTTGTTTGTTTGTTTGTTTGTTTGTTTGTTTGTTTGTTTGTTTGTTTGTTTGTTTGTTTGTTTGTTTGTTTGTTTGTTTGTTTGTTTGTTTGTTTGTTTGTTTGTTTGTTTGTTTGTTTGTTTGTGTGTTTGTTTGTTTGTTTGTTTGTTTGTTTGTTTGTTTGTTTGTTTGTTTGTTTGTTTGTTTGTTTGTTTGTTTGTTTGTTTGTTTGTTTGTTTGTTTGTTTGTTTGTTTGTTTGTTTGTTTGTTTGTTTGTTTGTTTGTTTGTTTGTTTGTTTGTTTGTTTGTTTGTTTGTTTGTTTGTTTGTTTGTTTGTTTGTTTGTTTGTTTGTTTGTTTGTTTGTTTGTTTGTTTGTTTGTTTGTTTGTTTGTTTGTTTGTTTGTTTGTTTGTTTGTTTGTTTGTTTGTTTGTTTGTTTGTTTGTTTGTTTGTTTGTTTGTTTGTTTGTTTGTTTGTTTGTTTGTTTGTTTGTTTGTTTGTTTGTTTGTTTGTTTGTTTGTTTGTTTGTTTGTTTGTTTGTTTGTTTGTTTGTTTGTTTGTTTGTTTGTTTGTTTGTTTGTTTGTTTGTTTGTTTGTTTGTCTGTTTGCTTCTTGTGCACTTAGATGTTTTGATGTTTATTTTTTTCTTCAGTTCAGTAACCCCGACACCTTTTCGGTGCCCCATTTCTTGTGCATTTAGATGTTCGTTTATATGTTTGTCTTTTTTTCTTCAGCGCGATAAACCCCGCCCTTGTTTGTGACCCCTTGGTCTTAGCTCCTTAGAGTCTTTTTTTCTTCAGTGGGTAGGTCAGGTTCGCTCCTTCTGGAGCCCAACAATGCACCGACTCTAGTCATCAAGTGACGCTCAAGCTAAAACTAGATTTCCGGACGCCTATTTTGAAAGGGCCTTGCAAGAATTCGTCGCTTATCTTGCAAGACCCTCGCAAAAAACAGACGCTTATCTTGCAAGAATCTTACAAGTTCGACGCTTATCTTGCAAGATTCTTGCATATTCGACGGCTATCTTGCAATATATTGCAAGAACCTTACAAGATCTTGCAAGATGGTGCGCAATCTTACAAGACTCTTGCAAGATTCTTGCAAGATAGCCGTCGGTATTAGACTAGGGTAGTTGCTAGATAACTACTTGACGAATTAAACTTGTTCTCACGTGCGACATTGACTTCTATATATGTTTTTACCGACACTTCATGAAATACCAAGCTTTTTATTGTTTATAGTTAATTCTATAAAACTTTCATTTGACATACAAGTTTGATGTATATTATACTAATAGAAATAAATTGTTACCATTATCAATTAAATCAACATACTGTACTCTATGTATCAGATCCTCGAAGAAAACAAAACTCATTTCAAACATACAACTGTTGTCCAAGACAATCACTGACGGAAGCCTCGTGACAAACCATGAAAAATTAATTATAAACACATGGTTGAATTGTTGCCATTTTTATTTTCTGCAGTTCGCTTTTGAGCAGGTCCACCAAAACCCAGAGCTGATCTGATTCAGCCTGTTTTCCTAGTTTTCTATCTCTTGAAAAGGAAAATTTTTTGCAAAATCTCTTGCCAAATCTTGCAAGCGATGTAATGATATAGTGAAAACTTATCATTATAACAGCAATTATTGCTGCATAAACTTTATATTTCTTTTAGCAAGAATTCTTAGCATACAGTTATGGTTAAGAGATCGTCACATGGTTTAATTATTAAGTGGAACAAAATCAATGTTGTTGTTTAGGCTCCGATGCGTAATGGGCGGCTGTGCAGTTAAATTGATGGAACAGATGAAGATATCTAAGAAGCTGAAAGCTACCCGCTACAAACTAACCTAACAAAAGACCAAATGTATCCTATTTGTACATGAATTTTCTACCATTTGTCATGTGAAAAGTAGAAATTGTTGGCTGCGGGAATCCTTTACCGATGATTTAGAAGAAAATTGATAAATCCTTAAAGCTCCAACATTTTGTTCACGTTTTCATTACCTATGGGAGAGTTCACACTTTTAACTATTTTTCCCACACGAAAAAGTTAATAATAAGTTCAATTCTTACATAATTTTAGCGTTTTTGGCTCATTTCTCACAAAAAATGCACTGAAAGGGCGCTAACATCTCAACTTGGGAAAAAGTTTTGCGCAAACTAAAAAGATACAACACAACTTATTGAGTAGCCTGATTTCTGCTTGACTTTAATTTGATTGTTTTGTAAATAATAGCAAGAAATAATGGCTGAAAAGATAGAAAAATGCAGAATTTTTTAAATTTGCACTGAATTACTTTGTTTAAGTTTTGGGAATTTTTCGTGTAATTTTCAATTTATTTTTAGATCAAGTTTTCAACAAAATCTTCTCTGCGCTCGGTGCTGCGCTTACGCGTTAAATTGAACACAGAAAACTTGTATTTTGAAGCTGCTGACACCAAGAAACACTAGCAAAACTTTTTTTCTAGTTATTTATTATTTTGCGGTTTTGCATGTTTCTGGAAACTTTGTGTATTTTTAATTTTTTCATATTTGTTAAGTCTTTTGCTCATTTAAAAGATTTGTTAACGATGACGGTGATACTCAAGACAATGCTCCAAAAAGTACTTACACTTTGAACTTTTTTATGATTGTTTTTCCGTGTATGTCTGTTTGACTGGCACTCTTAAATTAGCCTGCTGGTCAGTTATACTGGCAATAACTCAATTCTTTGGATTGTTTTCAATCAATTCTTTAGATTGTATTTCAGGACCTGCTATGTTTAATTGTTTCCTGTACTCTCCTTTGGATCTTTTGTATTCAAATAAACTTGATTGTTATCAACCATTGGCTTAATTTTTCGATATTTATGTCAAAATATTTATTCGAAAGTTTAGCGCTTGTTGAATTGTATCGTAAAGAACAGTTCTGTATTTGAGCCAGAAAAAGAGACAATTGTGGGCTTTCGCAACTCGCTTGTTTCTGCCGCATCATTTACCTCAACTCTTAGAATTATATCACAGCGGGTGCAACTTTGAAATACCTAGCCTTTTTTGGCAAAAAACTTTTTATCAAAGGCTTTTTGAGGTCAGAGAAATAGCTTACACGATGATATTTTTAGTTTTGCTGTTATTTTCAACAACGCTTCAATTGTAAGGTCTATGGCTTGACAACCAAACTTGTCTTGTGAACTGTATCAATAAACCTCCACGGTAACAACATACTATCTTATATATAGCGCTTTCAAAAATTTACTACTGACTATTAGTGAAGATTTTTGTTTTAATGTTGTTTTTATGGGGTCCTCTCTATACCTTAAATCTTGCCCTCGATCATAATTTGGCTACCTAGTATTACGATTAGTTTTACAGAACACTGAATTAACCTATCTAAATGTTTTTTGTCTCCATTTCACATTCGCACTGAAATCATTGGCAATGAAATCATCGATGTGCTGTTATATTTTCTCTGGAAAAAAAAAGGTTTTTTCATAAGACAATTGCAAATTTCTTGTAAAATATGTAAGATAAACGTCCTAAGCAGCATCTTGCAAGATAACCGTCGGATTTGAACTAGTATTAACTGATTATAACAAAACAATAGATTTTTCTTGGTTCCTTACCTACATTCTTTGTTGGCATAGTTTTGATCTGAGTCATATAATCAGTTCAAAAGTGCAGCTTCATTATTAAATTGTAGCTCACTTCTTAATTTTAATAATGCCCATAAACGCTGAATCAAATGTTTTCTGTCCATCTCTAACAGTTTTCGCGGATATAATAATAAATAATAAATTCGTTCGAGTGTGTTATAATCAATACATCACGTACGTCAATTAGGCTAGGCCTGTTTTCAGACGCCGTACAATGTCGGATGCTGTTCATGCAATGAGCTAATATCTAGCATTGTCTTCTCTCTTTCTTGTTCTGATATAACATGGGTATCTTGTTTTGTATCTTAGCACTATTAAACTTGCTTTGAATGAGCCAAGTACTTTTTTGGGGTCTTGTCTTGGTTTACGGACAGTTGAATGATATTCCTTTACGGAAATTATGCAATATTATTACAAGAACAATTAGGTTGAGGAGTTATTTGCATTAATGACCGTGAAGTCGCATGCGTTTAAAAGTTTCAGTGCAATCCTGTTTAACTTTTTATATTTCTTTTTTGAGTGATATCATAGATTTTTGCTTCAATCAAAGGCTCGGGAGTGTGATTGAACCTTAATAATTACTTTTCATAAGCAAAAAAAATTTGGAGCTTTTCTAACCCTCAAGATGGCCTTTGTCTGACACTAACTCTGCAATTATTTACGTGATGACGACCACAGCTTGCGAACAGTACGTGACCAATGTCCAAAATTTTCAAAAAATGTTGTTTTATTTCAATCGAGTGACTGAATTCTGTCCCCCGTTTTCACTATATGCGTATCATTTTTTACAAAGGAATATAGTTACGCAAAACATGGAAAAAAGTGTTTATATGTGAAAAAGGCTCACCTTCTATTTTTCACACATAGACGTAGATCATTGCCGTAACTTTGAACAAGCATTTAGCCTAAAAATTTATTGCACGAATTTTATTGCAATTAGTGAAGACTGGAATCATGTGACTTATAACGTGGAGACTACTGACGAACGATTGTCTCAAGTTCTCACTCTAGCCCCAAAAACACGCTTCCTGAATAGTGAGTGCATAAATATATTCCTTTTTGAAGAAAATTTGAAGCAAATTAGCCTAATGAAAATGGTTTTCACATAGAGTTACAATTCTAATCTTGAAACATGGGTCGTACACGTGCCCAACGAAATCGATGTGCTTGTATACCTATTATTTGATCATTGGTCACGTAAGAAGCATGTCCTCAGCTGCATTGATTGTAAGATTATATAATTTTTTCAGTTGTCATGTGCGATAGCATGTGTTTCATATCCTAGCTTTTGTCAGCAAAAGAATGGTCGAACAGGTTGAGTAAAAATGTTGGAGAAGCGCTGCTTCTCCCATTTTTTAGGTTAGACCTTGACTGGAAAAAAAAACAAAAAAAAAAGAGAAAAAACTTGGACATCAAATTTTTTTTCAATTTTTTCCTCCTGATTTTTCGTAAATCCAATTTATAAATGCACTCTTGTATATTTTTCATTGCTCCTGATCATAAGCATGCCAGATGCGAGCATAAATCCAACAATTGATTCAGCAAAATTGATTATAGTTCAACCATTGCATACTTGGAAACTTTGTAGCTCCGGACAGATATTCTAACTCAGTACAAAAAAAACTCAGCACTTTTGAACAAAAGAATAATCATGAAAGCAGCAGTGTAATAAAGTTACCGGTAATTTTATGCTTAACTTTAGGCAGTCGTTGTATTGAAAAACTTGTTACTAAACGACAAGCATATTGCAGACAATTTATACCGCAGACGATTTGTTTTTATTAAACTGGTATTAAGAGTAGTGGTCAATGTGTACATTTCAGATTACAAAAGGCTCTTAAAACTGACTTTTAATACACTAAAAATGAATGGCGTTGTGCGTTTTTCCTTTCTTTTAATGCCTTGTGCGTGTGTTTCTTGATATCTTATGCCTAACTACAATATGTTTGTGTATGGTAAGTTTTTTTTCTTTGATACAAGAACAGCAGTTGGTTTGCTGAAACATTTGAAAACCTTAGTTTTGAAAGCAGTTGACTTGTCAGCTTGTTTGATGAACACATTTAAAGTTCGCTTTATGTCAAACATCTGGTTTAAGTTGTGCCATATGCCACCAAAATTATCTCGAAATTTTTGTAAAAAAATATCGAAAGGAACTTTCGATTTTCCAATAGCGCTCACTTGAGTTGTCACATGTCCTGTATTTTTTCTCACACCGTTTTTTGTGTTTGAGATTACTTGGCAAATCGTGTGTTGACAACTACGTGTGCATTTCAATATTTTTTAGATACATTTTCGGAATGTTCATTGCTAATTTTTGTATCGCTTACATCAGATTTCGTATACTTTTTCATGTAAAACGATGATATCTTGTGTGTGCAGGCACGTGCGTTTTATTCGATATCACATAACATTTTGTCTATGGACCAAGAAAACATGTTTTAGGTCCCACTGAGTTACATGGAAATTCAGCCAGTCTGTAATTATGTCAATTGTCAATTTTTACACAAAAACGGAATATTGACATACAGTTTTATCTGCGTTATCACACAAAAAAATAGATTGTGTTACAAACTTTTTTCAAGCCACAGATCTGCATAAAAATTGTTTTGTATTCAAATATTTTAGCAAACAAATTGCTTTTCTGTTTCAAAAATAAAAAACTTCCCCAGTCAACTTCACATTGTGAAATGCATTGTAATAAAAAGTGTGAAAAAACTACAATAACAGTTATTAATATCAAATACTTCCATTGTTCTAAAGAAAGTAATTTGAAATGCATAATTCTGCAAATATGATGAAACTAAATGAACAGTTTGAGATGTTCGCTATATGTATTTGTCTTGCTCGAAGAAAACTCAATGAAAATAGTCATAGCAGACTGAATTTATGATGTACTTTAAAAAAAACATCTGATATGTACTTTGTTTCAAATTATCTCTCACGCCTAACTAAGGTATCTTTTTGAAAGCTTCTCCGTTATAGTATTCATCAGAGCTTGACAGGAACGAATTTGCCAGTACCATGCAAGATAACCGTTCGTCTTGCAAGATCTTGCAAGATAGCCATCATCTTTAAACATCTTGGAAGCAAGATAACCATCTGTTGTCGACTGGCGTTATCATCCGCAAACAAGTTTTAATTAGATCTATATGTTGTATTACAGAAAATCATATATTTCCTGAGTTTGGGTTGTCTCTGGCATTACACTTTTGTAAAAATTCTGATATAACTATCTGACCAAGTCATTTTAGTGTATTGATGCGTAACCAGAGTTAGATCTATTGTTAATCAGAATTAAATGACTTGCAAGGTTCCATAGTTAAACGGAGGCTCTCTCTCTCTCTCTCTCTCTCTCTCTCTCTCTCTCTCTCTCTCTCTCTCTCTCTCTCTCTCTCTCTCTCTCTCTCTCTCTCTCTCTCTCTCTCTCTCTCTCTTTCTCGAGGAAGTTGAAATTACTCATTATAAAGTACTTATGTTTCTCTACTCTTTTGTCACGTTAGATGGCACGTCAAACGAAGTTCTTTTTTTTTAAAAAAAAAAACAATTTTTTGCTTGCATCATGTGAAATTACAGGACAAAATTAATGCACTCTTTGAACCACCATTCGGTTCAAGCAATATCGAAAAACTGACTTGTTCATAACATAAATTGTTTAACTGAAACGCTCAGAGCGTATCAATTGAAGCTAATAACTTCATAAATATGTCTGACCCTGAAAGATTTCGTTTATGTGAAATCTGTTCTTCGCGAAAACCTGTACGAATTTTGGGATTCAAGTTCCACATATTCAATTACCTGAAAAACTAACGCTTCTAAAATACAAAAATGCTGAGGAATTTTAGCTCCGTTTGTTTCCAAGAAATTGGCGAAAAGAGCTTGACTATAATCTATTTAAAATTATTGTTCAGTTTGTTAAATGTCAGAAATTGAATATCATACGCAATCAAAATATTTCTATGTTGCACATATAACCCTTAAATGCAATAGATCGAGCAGAATTTGTGTATCGTGCGGTTCTTAAACGGCATCAATGATGGATCTTACAATTATGTCTTCAGTTTATTCACTAATAAGTCACACAAAATTAATTTTTGTAACCAAAATTCCCTTTAAACTGTATGCAGTATTTTTCTTTTCACGGCTTTGATTAGGAGTTAAAACTGAAGGGCAAAAATTTAAGGATAGATTCATGGTAAATTTTTTCAGTATAGAAACTACCACCATAAGAGTTATATATATGATTCTCTTCTCACAATCCCAGTCCACTACATACTCTAGTTTAGTAATGTCTCGTTTATATTCAATAATTAATTGAAACTTTTATCAGACGCAATCAACCTTCTCCCCAGGTAAAGGAAAACGTTAAACTCAACAAAAAATATGCTTTTCAAAACCGAACGAAAAATGTGAGATATAAGATGAAATCAGTTTCAAATAAGATACTCCCAACTGATATTAACACAAATACCACACACTAATTACAGTTAAGGAAATTTTGCCTTAAAAAACATCCTAACTCACCTTAACTGTTAAGGTAGATTTGCTTTTCCTCAACTCACCTTAGGTAACCCTAACTTTACCTGTTCTTTACCAAAAAAGTTAAGGCCTCACTACCTTATAAAAATCTTAAATTCTTCTCCAACTTGCTTTAAAATTACCTTAAAAAATTTCCTTAGCATTACCTTAAAAATTCCCTTAACTTCTCCTTAACTAAACCTGGAATTTACCTTAAAATTAGGGTAAGTTAGGGTAAACAATAAAAGTGAGTTAGAGTAAAGATAGGATAAATTTACCGCCACAGTTACGGTAATTATTAAAGGTAATTTCAAGGGAAATTAGGGTAAAATTAACGTATTTGTTAAGGTAGTGAGGCCTTAACTTTTCAGGTAAAATTCAAGTAAAATGGAGGTAAAAACGGCTGGAATTAAGTCAAGCAGAGATAACTTCAGGTAGAATACAGGCAGGGCAATTCCACCTGAACCGGTTAATGTATAAAAATTTAAGGAAAAATTAACTTAAAGGGGCAAAACTTAAGGTAAAAAGGTTAAAACTTTTGGATCAAGCCTTTTAAATTGTGTAGTTCATCGAAGCGGAGTATTGGAGGCTTGTTTATGATTGTTTTACAGTACTAATATTTTTGTGGTAATTTTACAGCAGAACGTAAAGTAAGAAAGTTAAAGTAATTTAAGGTAATTTTACCTTAACAGAGTTAACGTAAACATTTACCTTAACTCAAGTTAAGATAAAATTAAGGTAAACTTTACCTTAACTTCACCTTATGAACGGTTTACCTTAACTGCGTTAAGGTAAAAATACCTTAACCTTATTTAGTGTGCACGTGAAAATAAATATAAAGAAAAAGCCAAAAAAGAAACTCGTCAAGTCTACTGAATTCAAAAAAAAACTGCTTCGATGCATCGGTCTAACTTACCTGTACCTGACGGGACAAAAAATAAGTTTTTTTTCAACAATGATAAGCTTGTATACTAAACATGTCTATTAAAGGTCATGAAAACAATCACAAGGTACCCATTGCTTTTACAATTTCAGCCGATAATATTCTATCGTCTTGATTAAAATTTTTGATATTATTGGCACTAGTGAAGGAAACTATTTCAAGAAATGAAAGAGCAACAAAGCTATCGAAATTACGCATCTAAACGTTATCAGAGAAAAACTTTTTAATTTTGAAACTAAAAAAATATTTTCATTAAATAGAAAAATCAAAACAATCCACTGAGTCCTATCAGAGATACAACATGAGCTATAGATGACTGTGAGTTTTCAATTTTGTCTTAACTGACATTCATAATTTATGCATGGAAAAAATTGAGAATTTCAGAAAAATATAATTATTGCCGGACTGCGTGAGCACCTTTACACGATGAAGGCAGCAAAACTAACGGTATTTCTAATCAACATAAGTATAAATTACAACGTCGACACAAATTGTTTATTGGAGTCCACTTTTTAATCTGATTCCATTTAGCTTAAAATAAAAAGGCATAGCAACACGCCGATAAAATAAGCACAAACAAACAAAATTTGCTTTTTTCTGTTTTTTTCCGCTTAGTTTAGTTTCTCTAATAATACACGAATACTTGCAGTAAGTTCTTAACCTAAAAAACAGCTTAAAAAGGTTTTATAAACGTTGTTTCCTAATTTAACACGTTACAGATTTACAAAAATCAAAAAACACTCTGAAAATTCAAAGATGAATAAAAATGTAATTAATCTGTCAAAGAACGCCAGAATGTCTGTCAAATAATTCAAGGCGGCAACAAATTTTTGTTCAAATTTCGATCATCTGATGCGTTCCAGTTAAAATAAATTTAATCTGAAATGTGGTATCTTTTTCAGGTAGACCAGAGTTACCCAAAAAAAAATTCAAAAGAAACATTCACCTAACCGTTAAAAGTTGAAGTGATTTTTAAATAGAGAACTATGAACTATTTGAAAACGGAGAGATATATGTGTACTTATAAGTGGCATATCAGTCGCGGTCTGTTCCAAATTGATCCAAATTTAACAGCCACCTAGTTGAATAGACCTAATGCAAACTTTAACATCGGGTATTATTTCAATCGGCTCCTAAATGCCTGCCGACAAAGATGAAACAGTTGGAATATTTCTAGTAATAAAACATTAGGTCTGTTACAATGGATCATTCCATTTAAAAAACTCTCTAAAATAGCCACTGCACGCTTAGGTTTTTCTGTATTTGTGATTAATTGGAAGAAGTACTTGAATAATTTGATCTCGATCAATTGTTTTAAACCAGTCAAACTAGTACCAATTTTTTGACGACTTCATACTAGAACGACGAGACGCATATAAAACGTGTTCTTAAAAAAATAGAAATGCTGAGTGAAAATAAATCTAAAGCAGAGTGCACTGCAAATGACTAATAACCAGGTCGAAGACAATCACGAGTAGTGTAGTGATCAGAAATAAATGTTGTATGATTTCATTTTTTATGTTACTCTCTCTCTCTCTCTCTCTCTCTTTCTCGAGCAGTTGAAATTACTCATTATAAAGTACTTATGTTTCTCTACTCTTTTGTCACGTTAGATGGCACGTCAAACGAAGTTCTTTTTTTTAAAAAAAAATTTTTTTTGCTTGCATTATGTGAAATTACTGGACAAAATTAATGCACTCTTTGAACCACCATTCGGTTCAATCAATATCAAAAAACTGACTTGTTCATAACATAAATCGTTTAACTGAAACGCTCAGAGCGTATCAATTGAAGCTAATAACTTCATAAATATGTCTGACCCTGAAAGATTTCGTTTATGTGAAATCTGTTCTTCGCGAAAACCTGTACGAATTTTGGGATTCAAGTTCCTTATATTCAATTACCTGAAAAACTAACGCCTCTAATATACAAAAATGCTGAGGAATTTTAGCTCCGTTTGTTTCCAAGAATTTGGCGAAAAGAGCTTGACTTTAATCTATTTAAAATTATTGTTCAGTTTGTTAAATGTCAGAAATTGAATATCAAACGCAAACAAAATATTTCTATGTTACACGTATAACCCTTAAATGCAATAGATCGAGCAGAATTTGTGTATCGTGCGGTTCTTAAACGGCATCAATGATGGATCTTACAATTATGTCTTCAGTTTATTCACTATTAAGTCACACAAAATTATTTTTTGTAACGAAAATTCTCTTTAAACTGTATGCAGTATTTTTCTTTTCACGGCTTTGATTAGGAGTTAAAACTGAAGGGCAAAAATTTAAGGATAGATTCATGATAAATTTTTTCAGTATAGAAACTACCACCATAAGAGTTATATATATGATTCTCTTCTCACAATCCCAGTCCACTACATACTCTAGTTTAGTAATGTCTCGTTTATATTCAATAATTAATTGAAGTTTTTATCAGACGCAATCAACCTTCTCCCCAGGTAAAGGAAAACGTTAAACTCAACAAAAAATATGCTTTTCAAAACCGAACGAAAAATGAGAGATATAAGATGAAATCAGTTTCAAATAAGATACTCCCAACTGATATTAACACAAATACCACACACTAATTACAGTTAAGGAAATTTTGCCTTAAAAAACATCCTAACTCACCTTAACTGTTAAGGTAGATTTGCTTTTCCTCAACTCACCTTGGGTAACCCTAACTTTACCTGTTCTTTACCAAAAAAGTTAAGGCCTCACTACCTTATAAAAATCTTAAATTCTTCTCCAACTTGCTTTAAAATTACCTTAAAAAATTTCCTTAGCATTACCTTAAAAATTCCCTTAACTTCTCCTTAACTAAACCTGGAATTTACCTTAAAATTAGGGTAAGTTAGGGTAAACAATAAAAGTGAGTTAGAGTAAAGATAGGATAAATTTACCGCCACAGTTACGGTAATTATTAAAGGTAATTTCAAGGGAAATTAGGGTAAAATTAACGTATTTGTTAAGGTAGTGAGGCCTTAACTTTTCAGGTAAAATTCAAGTAAAATGGAGGTAAAAACGGCTGGAATTAAGTCAAGCAGAGATAACTTCAGGTAGAATACAGGCAGGGCAATTCCACCTGAACCGGTTAATGTATAAAAATTTAAGGAAAAATTAACTTAAAGGGGCAAAACTTAAGGTAAAAAGGTTAAAATTTTTGGATCAAGCCTTTTAAATCGTGTAATTCATCGAAGCGGAGTATTGGAGGCTTGTTTATGATTGTTTTACAGTACTAATATTTTTGTGGTAATTTTACAGCAGAACGTAAAATAAGAAAGTTAAAGTAATTTAAGGTAATTTTACCTTAACAGAGTTAACGTAAACTTTTACCTTAACTCAAGTTAAGATAAAATTAAGGTAAACTTTACCTTAACTTTACCTTATAAACGGTTTACCTTAACTGCGTTAAGGTAAAAATACCTTAACTTTATTTAGTGTGCACGTGAAAATAAATATAAAGAAAAAGCCAAAAAAGAAACTCGTCAATTTCAGCCGATAATATTCTATCGTCTTGATTAAAATTTTTGATATTATTGGCGCTAGTGAAGGAAACTATTTCAAGAAATGAAAGAGCAACAAAGCTATCGAAATTACGCATCTAAACTTTATCAGAGAAAAACTTTTTAATTTTGAAACTAAAAAAATATTTTCATTAAATAGAAAAATCAAAACAATCCACTGAGTCCTATCAAAGATACAACATGAGCTATAGATGACTGTGAGTTTTCAATATTGTCTCAACTGACATTCATAATTTATGCATGGAAAAAATTGAGAATTTCAGAAAAATATAATTATTGCCGGACTGCGTGAGCACGTTTACACGATGAAGGCAGCAAACCTAACGGTATTTCTAATCAATTTAAGTATAAATTACAACGTCGACACAAATTGTTTATTGGAGTCCACTTTTCAATCTGATTCCATTTAGCTTAAAATAAAAAGGCATAGCAACACGCCGATAAAATAAGCACAAACAAATAAAATTTGCTTTTTTCTGTTTTGTCCGCTGAGTTTAGTTTCTCTAATAATACACGAATGCTTGCAGTTAGTTCTTAACCTAAAAAACAGCTCAAAAAATTTTATAAACATTGTTTCCTAATTGGGCCTAATATAACACGTTACAGATTTTCAAAAATCAAACACTCTGAAAACTTAAAGATGAATAAAAATGTAATTAATCTGTCAAAGAACGCCAGAATGTCTGTCAAATAATTCAAGGCGGCAACAAATTTTTGTTCAAATTTCGATCATCTGATGCGTTCCAGTTAAAATAAAATTAATCTGAAACGTGGTATCTTTTTTCAGGTAGAACAGAGTTACCCAAAAAAAAATTCAAAAGAAACATTCACCTAACCGTTAAAAGTTGAAGTGATTTTTAAATAGAGAACTATGAAATATTTGAAAACGGAGAGATATATGTGTACTTATAAGTGGCATATCAGTCGCGGTCTGTTCCAAATTGATCCAAATTTAACAGCCACCTAGTTGAATAGACCTAATGCAAACTTTAACATCGGGTATTATTTCAATCGGCTCCTAAATGCCTGCAAAGGCCCTCAATAATTTAATCACATACATCGCTAGCGATTTGGACTTCAAGGATGCATTGTGATAGATTATTTGTGACAAAGATGAAACAGTTGGAATATTTCTAGTAATAAAATATTAGGTCTGTTACAATGGATCATCCCATTTAAAAAAACTCCCTAAAATAGCCACTGCACGCTTAGGCTTTTCTGTATTTGTGATTAATTGGAAGAAGTACTTGAATGATTTGATCTCGATCAATTGTTTTAAACCAGTCAAACTAGTACCAATTTTTTGACGACTTCATACTAGAACGACGAGACGCATATAAAACGTATTCTTAAAAAAATAGGAATGCTGAGTGGAAATAAATCTAAAGCAGAGTGCACTGCAAATGACTAATAACCAGGTCCAAGACAATCACGAGTAGTGTAGTGATCAGAAATAAATGTTGTATGATTTCATTGTTTATGTTACAAACAGCTACATTTTTCATAACATAAATATCCAAAGTCTGACATATAAGTGTTTTTGCAGGATAGCTCAAAAAATTTTTGCTGTGAACCTGAATTATCAAGTATGGAATTTTTCACGATTAGGGTCTTGGGATTCTTAAGCCTGTTATAATTTTTGGACGAGACGAGATAAACCTCTGTTTTCACTTTCAATTTTCTTTTACTGAAATAATAAATTTAAATTTAGAACCAAACTTCTGAAATTAAAACGTTTCCTGCAAGTGAAATAGAGCATTTTTTTTTAATCAGAGCAACAGAAAATCACCGCACAAAACTTTGCTATAATTTTTTCTCTCCCTCAATTCTCAAGTTATCTTCGCAACCATAGTGGTCGAGTAATTTTTCACAAAAAAAATATACAATATATATATATATATATATATATATATATATATATATATATATATATATATATACCCAGGATGAAGTCCGCGACCCAAGACAGGTATTGGCCAGACCGACCATACTCAAAACAGGCATTGGCCAGACCGACAATACCCAAAGATAGATGTTGACCAGACCGAGCAGACTTTGGGCACCATTGGACAGACTGACCAGATATTGTCCAAACCATTGGGCAGACCGAACGGACCTTAGGCCAGACCATTGTCCAGACCGTAGCCAGACCATCCGCCAGACCGTTGTCCAGCCCGATGGCCAGACCGAGCAGACCCTACGCCAGACCCTTGTCCAGACCGTAGGCCAGACCTTCCGCCAGACCGTTGTCCAGACCATTGGCCAGACCGAACAGATCCTAGGCCAGACTATTAGCCGGACTCATTTAAACGTGTATGAGCATCCATTAAAATTTACAATTTATTCGTTTCATTTTTTTTGAATGACAAATGAATATGAGATTTTGAAAAAAAATTATTGAAAAAAAGCGTCGATTTAAAGACAAATGCAAATTTCAAAAGAAGGTTAATGAAGTATTCTAATCATCTAGAAGTAGATGTCGTTTACCATTTATGGGCTGCTATTTTGAAAAACAGTCAATACAGCACGCATTTATACAATTTGGCTCTTATTTGGCTGGACCTCTAGGCCTTGAAATTAGGTATTGGCCAGACCGAACAGACCGAAATATGGGTATTGGCCAGACCGAACAGACAGAAATATGGGTATTGGCCAGACCGAACAGACAGAAATATGGGTATTGGCCAGACCGAATAGACCAAAATATGGGTATTGGCCAGACCGAACAGACCAAAATATGGGTATTGGCCAGACCGAACAGGCCGAAATTTGGGTATTGGCCAGACCGAACAGGCCGAAATTTGGGTATTGGCCAGATCGAACAGACCGAAATATGGGTATTGGCCAGACCGGACAGACCAAAATATGGGTATTGGCCAGACCGAACAAACCGAAATATGGGTA
>NC_134470.1:71914132-71989132 GCF_964194025.1 Convolutriloba macropyga
GTTACAATGGATCATTCCATTTAAAAAACTCCCTAAAATAGCCACTGCACGCTTAGGCTTTTCTGTATTTGTGATTAATTGGAAGAAGTACTTGAATGATTTGATCTCGATCAATTGTTTTAAACCAGTTAAACTAGTACCAATTTTTTGACGACTTCATACTAGAACGACGAGACGCATATAAAACGTATTCTTAAAAAAATAGGAATGCTGAGTGGAAATAAATCTAAAGCAGAGTGCACTGCAAATGACTAATAACCAGGTCGAGGACAATCACGAGTAGTGTAGTGATCAGAAATAAATGTTGTATGATTTCATTGTTTATGTTACAAACAGCTACATTTTTCATAACATAAATATCCAAAGTCTGACATATAAGTGTTTTTGCAGGATAGCTCAAAAAATTTTTGCTGTAAACCTGAATTATCAAGCATGGAATTTTTCACGATTAGGGTCTTGGGATTCTTAAGCCTGTTATAATTTTTGGACGAGACGAGATAAACCTCTGTTTTCACTTTCAATTTTCTTTTAGTGAAATAATAAATTTAAATTTAGAACCAAACTTCTGAAATTAAAACGTTTCCTGCAAGTAAAATAGAGCAATTTCTTTTAATCAGAGCAACAGAAAACCACCGCACAAAACTTTGCTATAATTTTTTCTCTCCCTCAATTCTCAAGTTATCTTTGCAACCATAGTGGTCGAGTAATTTTTCACAAAAAAAATATACAATATATATATATATATATATATATATATATATATATATATATATATATAAATATATATATATATATATATATACCCAGGATGAAGTCCGCGACCCAAGACAGGTATTGGCCAGACCGACCATACCCAAAACAGGCATTGGCCAGACCGACAATACCCAAAGATAGATGTTGACCAGACCGAGCAGACTTTGGGCACCATTGGCCAGACTGAACAGACTTTGGACACCATTGGTCAGACTGACCAGACATTGTCCAAACCATTGGGCAGACCGAACGGACCTTAGGGCCAGACCATTGTCCAGACCGTCGGCCAGACCATCCGCCAGACCGTTGTCAAGATTAATGGCCAGACCGAACAGACCTTAGGCCAGACCATTGTCCAGACCGTAGCCAGACCATCCGCCAGACCGTTGTCCAGCCCAATGGCCAGACCGAGCAGACCCTACGCCAGACCCTTGTCCAGACCGTAGGCCAGACCTTCCGCCAGACCGTTGTCCAGACTATTGGCCAGACCGAACAGATCCTAGGCCAGACTATTAGCCGGACTCATTTAAACGTGTATAAGCATCCAATAAAATTTACAATTTATTCGTTTCATTTTTTTTGAATGACAAATGAATATGAGATTTTAAAATGAAATTAGTGAAAAAAAGCGTCGATTTAAAGACAAATGCAAATTTCAAAAGAAGGTTAATGAAGTATTCTAATCATCTAGAAGTAGATGTCGTTTACCATTTATGGGCTGCTATTTTAAAAATCAGTCAATACAGCACGCATTTATACAATTTGGCTCTTATTTGGCTGGACCTCTAGGCCCTGAAATTAGGTATTGGCCAGACCGAACAGACCGAAATATGGGTATTGACCAGACCGAACAGACAGAAATATGGGTATTGGCCAGACCGAACAGACCGAAATATGGGTATTGGCTAGACCGAACAGACCAGAATATGGGTATTCGCCAGACCCAACAGACCGAAATTTGGGTATTGGCCCGACCGAACAGGCCGAAATTTGGGCATTGGCCAGACCGAACAGACCGAAATATGGGTATTCCCAAGACCGAACAGACTAAAATTTCCATTGGCCAGACGGAAGGCGCGACCCAAATTTTTTCCAGACCATTGTGGACGGTCGCACCGGACCCCCCTGTCCGCGACCCAAGTCGGTCTGGCCAATACCTGTCTTGGGTCGCTGACTTCATCCTGGGTATATATATATATATATATATATATATATATATATATATATATATATATTCTGAGTTCCGGAAGTTGTCTTGACTTCGACCTGGTTATCAATTTTATGTACACATTTGATTTTAATTGATTGCAAAACAAGACAACCATTTTCGAATAATCGTACTCACTTGGCTCTTCCAAGTCAAAAGCACTATCATTTCCTATGAGCCAGTAGTTTTCAATGTTATCGGCTTCAAAAGAATTCTCGGATGGAGTGTCGGAAAGCATAATTTCGTTTAAATGGAGTTTTCATTGCCATCAACACGCTGCGCAAAAAAACATACTACCAACTGATTTGAACACAAATGCTACATGAAACTGTAGTTTAGACCAAAAGAAAACAAAAAAAAAAACCTGTTCAAGTTTGCTAAATTCAACAGAGAAACTGCTTCGAGCATCAGTCTATTTTACTGTACGGAACAAAAAATTATTGTGTTTTTTTTCAACAATGATAGGGCTAAAGTTGTCTAATTAAGTTCATGAATTCAATCGCAATGAACTCATTTGTCCTCCATGGTTTTATCCTAGTTGAATGATTTGATATTAACGCCACTATTTAGAGAAAAAAATATAAAACAAAACAGCAACACAGCTATCAAAAATTTTTCAAATAAATCTAATGAAGCAACTTCTAAGATGCTTCCCATTAATCTTTGTTTTTGCCGAGCTTTTAGTATCTTTTATCCATAGGCAAAATATTTCCCTCATATCTCGATTAAGTAAAGGTTAACTGAAAATGAAATTGCAATGGTAACCAAAAATGTCTTATATAAACGAAATTTTCTTTACCAACATTAATAATTGTTACTAACGTTTCAGGCTTATCGTTAAAGGTTGCAGCATTAATTCCGTACTTAATTCCGGTGATTTAAAATCAAAATTGGAATGATAATGAAAAAATTCTTCAATTAACAAAAATTTTTATCAAAATTGTCCGTTCCCAGATGTAAACTTAGTGCTAAGCGTTGATTGAATGTTATTTTTCGCAAAGGATTCAGGCTGACTACGTGAAATGAGAAAGGTAGTGGCACGAATATTATTTAATATTTAAAAGTGAGCGTATTGATGAGCAGTTTTATTACAAAAATCAACTTTGCTCCGTTTGAGCCTTAAGTAATTCGGCTGTAATCCTAACTTCCCAATTTTGTAAGAAAACGCCAAAAATACTTACTAAGAAAAATCTAATAAAAAATCCTTCAAAAAGATGTTATTTCCATACAAATTTAATCCTCTAAAATTTGATTATGACTCTAACAATTTTATAATTAACGTTTATTGAATTACCGAAACAAACTTATTGCATTTGAATCTTACATCAACCTGTTAGGCTCTGGGAGCAGCTTCAAATCGTTGAAAATTTTCTACACTTATAACTTTTTAAAAACTCTCCGTAGCAAAAAAACGTCACAGATAATATCAGCCTCAGTTAAACGCTTTGCAATTGCAGACTGCGAGACAAATAATTGCACTTCGTAATAATCCTAAACTTTGTTGACAGAAAACATGTTATTGCGTAGTACTACATCTCTTCTTTTTGTTCCATTTTTTCTGATAATTGCTTCCTAGTGCTTGTTGAAGACTTCGCTTTGTCTCAGATGCAAGAAAATAATACCGTTGTCTTTTTTTGTCAAACTCCTCATCACTCACTATTAGTCAGGCAGAATAGTCTCAGGTAAAAAAATGCACTGAAGGAACCGCAAGGGTTGCTCAGGACGCCCAGCCCTTTCCAAAGTTATTGGGTAATTCATTGCTAACATCGAACAACAAATTGAGCAATTATATAAAGAAAATAGTTAATCCTTAATTAATTCTCCCTTGCATGAAAAAGATAGCGATGGGCCTGTGGCCATAACCATAACCAGGTGGCTTCACCAATTGTGTTAAGTTCAATTCGGATAGGTGAACTGAAATCAAAAATGGAATGGTAATGGAAAACCTCTTCAACGAGCGAAGTTTAATATCAAATTTTCTGTTCCCACATTAAAATTTAGTACTAAAATTGATCGATTGTTAGTTTTTTCCAGAGGATTCAATCTGAATAGAAACAATGAGAAAATTATTAAAACAAAAAAATTAGTTTTTGAAGTGTCCGTTTTGATGTGCAGTTTTAGTTCCAAATTCAAATTTGTTTCTTCTCAGTTTTAATAGAATCGGCTGTATTCGCCAAGAAAACTAGTTTCCCAATTTTGTAAGAAGACGTCAAAAGTACTTACTTAAAAAATCTAATATATAAATCTTTCAAAGATGTTTTTTCCACCCAAATTTAATTGTCTGAAATTTGATTATGATTCTACCAATTTTAAAATTTACGTTTTTCCAATTACCGGAACAAATTTTTTGCATTTGAATCTTACATCAACCTGTTAGGCTCTGGGAGTAGCTTCAAATCGTTGAATTTTTAATACACATATAACGTTTTAAAATATCTCTATCACGAAAAAACGCCTCACTTAAACGGTTAGTACAATTGCAGACTGTGAGACAAACAATTGCATTGCGTAATAATCCGAAAATTTGTTGACGGAAAACATGTTATTGCGTAGGATTACATCTCTTCGTTTTGTTTCCTTTTTTCTGTTAATTGCTTCATAGTGCTTGTTGCAGATTTCCCTTCGTCTCCGATGCAGGTGAAAAATACCGTTGTCTACTTTGTCAAACTCCTCATCACTCATTATTAGTCAGGCAGAATAGTCTCAGTTAAAAATGCACTGAAGGAACCGACACGGTCCCTCAGGAGGCCAAACCTTTCCAAAGATATTGGGTAACTCATTACCAACGTCGAAGAACAGATTGAGCAAATATATAAAGAAGTTCGGCGTTAGAGAGCAATTATATTGTGCTGAAACAAAGCGGAACAAAAACATTTGGAAAATTTTCCAAAATTTTCAAAAGCTCTGTTGACAAAAAAAGGCTCATCATTAAAGGTTGCTGTAGTTAATCCGTAATTAATTCTCCTTTGCATGAAAAAGAAAGCGATGGGACTATGACCAAGACTTTAACCAGGTGGCTTCACCAGTTGTGTTAAGTTCGATTCGGATAGGTGAACTAAAATCAAAATCAAAAATAGAATGGTAATGGAAAACCTCTTTAATGAACTAAGTTTGATATCAATTTTTCTGTTCCCACATTAAAGTTTAGTACTAGAATTGACCGATTGTTAGTTTTTTCCACAGGATTCAAACTGACTACGTACAATGAGAAAATTATTCAAACAAAAAAAATAGTTTTTAATGTGACCGTTTTAATGAGCAGTTTTAGTCCAAAGTCAAATTTGTTCCTTCACAGTTTTAAATGAATCAGCTGTAATCGCAAAGAAAACTAATTTTCCAATTTTGTAAGAAGACGCCAAAAGTACTTATTTACAAAATCTATTATATAAATCTTTCAAAAAGTTGTTTTTTCCACCCAAATGTAATCGTTGAAAATTTATTATGATTCTACCAATTTTAAAGTTTACGTTTTTTGAATTACCGAATTAAATTTATTGCATTTGAATCTTACATCAACCTGTTAGGCTCTGGGAGCAGCTTCAAATCGTTGAATTATTAATACACATATAACGTTTTAAAAATTTTCTATCACAAAAAAAACGGATCAGTTAAACGGTTAATACAATTGCAGACTGTGAGACAAATAATTGCACTGCGTAATAATCCAAAAATTTGTTGACAGAAAACATGTTATTGCGTAGGATTACATCTCTTCCTTTTTGTTTCCTTTTTTCTGTTAATTGCTTCATAGTGCTTGTTGCAGACTTCCCTTCGTCTTCGATGCAGGAGAATAATACCGTTGCCTACTTTGTCAAACTCCTCATCACTCATTATTAGCCAGGGAGAATAGTCTCAGCTAAAAAATGCACTGAAGGAACCAACACGGTCCCTCAGGACGCCCAAATCTTTCCAAAGTTATTGGGTAATTCATTGCTAACGTTGAAGAACAGATTGAGCAACTATATAAAGAGTTTTGACGTTAGAGATCAAACAAATTTGGGCCGCACAAAAACAAAGCGGAACAAAAACTGTGAAATTTTGAGAAATCTTTCAAGAGCTGTGTTGACAAAAAATAAGCTCATTAATAAAGGTTGCTGCATTTATTCCGTATTTAATTCTCCCTTGCTTGAAAATGGTAGCAATGGGTCTATGACTAAAACTTTAACCAGTCGGTTTCATCAGTTGTGTTAAGTTCAATTCGGATAGGTGAACTGAATTCAAAAATAGATTGATAATGGAAAACCTCTTCAATGAATTAAGTTTAATATCAATTTTTCTGTTCCCACATTAAAGTTTAGTACTAAAATTTATCGATTGTTAGTTTTTTCCAGAGTATTCAAATTGAATGCATACAATGAGAAAATTATTAAAACAAATGAATTTTTTAAAGTGACCGTTTTGATGAGCAGTTTTAGTACCAAATTGAAATTTGTTCCTTCTCAGTTTTAAATTAATCGGCTGTAATCGCCAAGAACACTAGTTTCCCAATTTTGTAAGAAGACGCCAAAAGTACTTACGTAAAAAATCTAAAAAATAAATCTTTCAAAAAGATGTTTTTTTCCACCCAAATTTAATCGTCTGAAATTTGAATATGACTCTACCAATTTTATAAATTAATTTTTTGAATTACCCAACAGATTTATCGCATCTGAATCTTACATCAACCTGTTAGGCTCTGGGAGCAGCATCAAATCGTTGAATTTTTAATACACACATAACATTTTAAAAATTCTCTATCACAAAAAAACGCCTCAGTTAAACGGTGAGTACCATTGCAGACTGTGAGACAAATAATTGCAATGCGTAATAATCTAAAAATTTGTTGACATAAAACATGTTATTGCGTAGGATTACATCTCTTCTTTTTGTTCCCATTTTTCTGTTAATTGCTTCATATTGCTTGTTGTAGACTTCCCATCGTCTCAGATGCAGGAGAACCGTTGTCTACTTTGCCAAACTCCTCACCACTCATAATTAGTCAGGCAGAATAGTGTCAGGTAAAAATGCACTGAAGGAACCGACACGGTCCCTCAGGACGCCCAGCCCTTTCCAAAGATATTGGGTAATTCATTACCAACATCGAAGAACAGATTGAGCAAATATATAAAGAAGTTTGATGTTAGAGAGCAATTATTTTGTGCTGCACAAAAACAAAGCGGAAAAAAACTTTTGGAAACTTTTACAGAAATTTCAAAAACTCTGTGGACAAAAAATAGGCTCATCATTAAAGGTTGCTGTAGTTAATCCGTAATTACTTCTCCTTTGAATGAAAAAGATGTCGATGGGCCTATGACCAAAACCTTAACCAGGCGGCTTCACCAGTTGTGTTAAGTTCAATTCTGATAGATGACCTGAAATCAAAAATAGAATGGTAATGGAAAACCTCTTCAATGAACGAAGTTTAATATCAATTTTTCTGTTCCCCCATTAAATTTTAGTACTTAAATTGATAGATTGTTAGTTTTGTCCAGCTACATACAATGAGAAAATTTTTAAAACAAAAAAAACAGTTTTTAAATTGACTGTTTTGATTAGCAGTTTTAGTCCAAATTCAAATTTGTTCCTTCTCAGTTTTAAATGAATCGGCTGTAATCGCAAAGAAAACTAATTTCCTAATTTTGTAAGAAGACGCCAAAAGTACTTACTTAAAAAATCTAATTTATAAATCATTCAAAAAGATGTTTTTTCCACCCAAATGTAATCGTTGAAATTTTATTATGATTCTACCAATTTTATAATTTACGTTTTTTGAATTACCGATACAAGTTTTTTGCATTTCAATCCTGTTAGGCTCTGGGAGCAGCTTCAAATCGTTGAATTTTTAATACACATATAACGTTTTAAAAATTCTCTATCCCAAAAAAACGCATCAGTTAAACGGTTAGTACAATTACAGAGTGTGAAGCAAATAATTGCACTGCGTAATAATCCCAAAGTTTGTTGACAGAAAACATGTTATTGCGTTGGATTACATCTCTTCTTTTTGTTCCCTTTTTTTCTGTTAATTGCTTCATATTGCTTGTTGCTGACTTCCCTTCGTCTCAGATGCAGGCGAATAATACCGTTGTCTACTTTGCCAAACTCCTCATCACTCATTATTAGTCAGGCAGAATAGTCTCAGGTAAAAATGCACTGAAGGAACCGACACGGTCCCTCAGGAGGCCAAAACGTTCCAAAGATATTGGGTAACTCATTACCAACGTCGAAGAACAGATTGAGCAAATATATAAAAAAGTTCGGCGTTAGAGAGTAATTATATTGTGCTGAAACAAAGCGGAACAAAAACTTTTGGAAACTTTTACAGAATTTTCAAAAGCTCTGTTGACATAAAATAGGCTCATCATTAAAGGTTGCTGTAGTTAATCCGTAATTAATTCTCCTTTGCATGAAAAAGATAGCGATGGGCCTATGACCAAAACCTTAACCAGGTGGCTTCACCAATTGTGTTAAGTTCAATTTGGATAGGTGAACTGATATCAAAAAATAATGGTAATGGAAAACCTCTTCAATGAACGAATTTAATATCAATTTTTCTGTTCCCACATTAAATTTAGTACTAAAAATGATCGATTGTTACTTTTTTTCCAGAGGATTCAAACTGACTACATACAATGAGAAAATTATTAAAGCAAAAAAAATAGTTTTTTAAAGTGACCGTTTTGATGAGCAGTTTCAGTCCAAATTCAAATTTGTTCCCTCTCAATTTTAAATGAATCGCTGTAATCGCAAAGAAAACTAACTTCCCAATTTTGTAAGAAGACGCCAAAATTACTTACTTAAAAAATCTATTATATAAATCTTTCAAAAAGTTGATTTTTCCACCCAAATGTAATCGTTGAAATTTGATTATGATTCTACCAATTTTAAAATTTACGTTTTTTGAATTACCGACTTAAATTTATTGCATTTGAATCTTACATCAACCTGTTAGGCTGTGGGAGCAGCTTCAAATCGTTGAATTTTTAATACACATATAACGTTTTAAAAATTTTCTATCACAAAAAATACGGATCAGTTAAACGGTTAATACAAATGCAGACTGTGAGACAAATAATTGCACTGCGTAATAATCCAAAAATTTGTTGACAGAAAACATGTTATTGCGTAGGATTACATATCTTCTTTTTGTTTCCCTTTTCCTTTTAATTGCTTCATATTGCTTGTTGCAGACTTTCCTTCGTCTCAGATGCAGGAGAATGATACCGTTGTATACCTTGCCAAACTCCTCATCACTCATTATTAGTCAGCAGAATAGTCTCAGGTAAAAAATGCAGTCAAGGAACCGACACGGTCCCTCAGGACGACCAGCCCTTTCCAAAGATATTGGGTAATTCATTACCAACATCGAAGGACAGGGTGGGCAAATATATAAAGAAGTTCGGCGTTAGAGAGCAATTATATTGTGCTGAAACAAAGCGGAACAAAAACTTTTGGAAAATTTTACAAAATTTTCAAAAGCTCTGTTGACAAAAAAAAAGGCTCATCATTAAAGGTTGCTGTAGTTAATCCGTAATTAATTCTCCTTTGCATGAAAAAGATAGCGATGGGCCTATGACCAAAACCTTAACCAGGTGGCTTCACCAGTTGTGTTAAGTTCAATTTGGATAGGTGAACTGGATTCAAAAATAGAATGGTAATGGAAAACCTCTTCAATGAACGAAGTTCAATATCAATTTTTCTGTTCCTACATTAAAGTTTAGTACTAAAATTGATCGATTGTTAGTTTTTTCCAGAGGATTCAAACTGACTACATACATTGAGAAAATTATTAAAACAAAAAAATAGTTTTTTAAAATGACCGTTTTGATGAGCAGTTTTGGTCCAATTTCAAATTTGTTCCTTCTCAGTTTTAAATGAATCGGCTGTAATCGCAAAGAAAATTAACTTTGCGCAAAGAAAACTAACCCAATTTTGTAAGAAGACGCCAAAATTACTTACTTTAAAAATCTATAAAATAAATCTTTCAAAAAGATGTTTTTTCCACCCAAATGTAATTGTTGAAATTGATTATGACTCTACCGATTATATAAATTACAATTCTTGAATTACCGAAATAAGTTTGTTGCATTTGAATCTTACATCAACCTGTTAGGCTCTGGGAGCAGCTTCCAATCGTTGAATTTTTAATACACATATAACGTTTTAACAATTCTCTATCACAAAAAGTGCCTCAGTTAAATGGTTAGTACAATTGCAGACTGTGAGACAAACAATTGCACTGCGTAATAATCCGAAAATTTGTTGACGGAAAACATGTTATTGCGTAGGATTACATCTCTTCATTTTGTTTCCTTTTTTCTGTTAATTGCTTCATAGTGCTTGTTGCAGATTTCCCTTCGTCTCCGATGCAGGAGAAAAATACCGTTGTCTACTTTGTCAAACTCCTCATCACTCATTATTAGTCAGGCAGAATAGTCTCAGTTAAAAATGCACTGAAGGAACCGACACGGTCCCTGAGGACGCCCAAACCTTTCCAAAGATATTGGGTAAATCATTGCAAACATCGAAGAACAGATTGAGCAAGTATATAAAGTGTTTTGACATTAGAGATCAAAACTTTTTTGTGCTGCACAAAAACAAAGCGGAACAAACACTTTTGGAACTTTTGAGAAATCTTTTAAAAGCTGTGCTGACAAAAAATAGGCTAATCAATAAAGGTTGCTGCATTTATTCCGTAATTAATTCTCTCTTGCTTGAAAATGATAGCAATGGGTCTATGACAAAAACCTTAACCAGTCGGTTTCACCGGTTGTGATAAATTCATTTTGGAATGGTGAACTGAAAACAAAAAAGGAATGCTAATGGGAAACATCTTCTATAATCAAAATTTTTTGTTCGCACATGTATGTTTGGTACTAAACTATTGATCGATTATTAGTTTTTTCCAGAGGACTCAAATTGATTACAAACAATGAGAAAAATGTTATCACAAAAATTTAGGTTTCAAAGTGACCATATTTATGAGCAGTTATAGTACCAAAAATCAAATTTGATCCTTCTCAGTTTTAAATGAATTGACTGTAATCGCCAAGAATTTTAAATTCCCCATTTTCTAAGACGCCAACGCCGGAAGCACTTACTGAGAAAAATCTAGATATAAATCTTTCAAAAAGAAGTTGTTATTTCAACCCCACTTTAATCCTCTAAAATTTGATAATGACTCTACCAATTTTTTAGTTTACATTCATTGAATTATCGAAAAAAAATGCGTTTAAATCGTAAATCAAACTGTTAGTCTCTAGGCGCAGCTTCAAATTGTTGACGTTTTACAAAACTTATAACGTTTAAAACCTTCTCTATAGCAAAAAACGTCACAAATAATATCAGCCTCAATTAAGCAGTTAGTACAATTGCAGTCTGTGAGACAAATAATTGCACTGCGTAATAATCCGAAAATTTGCTGACAGCAAACATGTTATTGCGTATGATTACAACCAATCTTTTCGTTCTATTTTTTTCTGATAGTTGTTTCATAGTGCTTGATGCAGACGTCCCTTTGCCTGCGATGCAGAAGAAACGTATCGTTGTCCACTTTGTCAACCTCCTCATGACTCACTTAATGCTCAGTTATAACAGTTCCAAACCAGGTAATGCGCTCTCCAACGTGTCTCAGTAAAAAAAAATTGCGTCGAAGAAACCAACACGGAATCCCTCAGGGAGCCAAATCCTATCCAGAAATATTTGGAAATTCATATCCAACACTGAAAAACAGATAGAACATATTGATAAAGACATTTGTCGTTGGAGAGCAAACCTTTTTTTGCTGAACAAAAACAAGGCAGTACAAATTTTATAGACTGTTTGGACAAAACCTCTATAACCTCTGCTGAAAAACTTCAGGCTTAATATTAAAAGTTGCTGCAGTTATTCCGTACTTAGTTCTCCCTTGAGTAAAAATGATAGTGATGGGCATATGACAAAAACGTTAACCAGGTGGCTTCAACAGATGTGTTAAGTTCAATTTGGATAGGTCAACTGAAATCAAAATAGGAACAGTTATGAAAAAACTCTACAATAAACGAAACTTAATGTCAAATTTTTCTGTTCCTACTTGTATATTCTCAGGAATTGATCGAAGGTTAGTTTTTTGCAAAGGATTCAGACTGGTGGCCTACAATGATTAAGGAAGTGGCGCAAAAAAGATTTCAGATTGTGAAGTCCCAAAATCAATTTGTTCCTGTTTAGTTTTAAATCAGTCGACTGTAACTGCAAAGAAAATTAACTTCCCAATTTTGTAAGAAGACACCAGAAGTACTTACTGCAAAAAGTCTGGATATGAATATTTAAAAAATAAGTTGTTATTTCCAACCCAATTTAATCCTCTTCAACTTGATCATGACTGTACTATTTTTAAATTTAAATTTATTGAACTACCTTAAAAACAAATACGATTGAAACTTTCATCAACCGTGATGCTCTAAGAGCAGCTCCTAATCGTTTATCTTTTACTACACTTAAAATGTTTTAAACCTTCTATAAAGCAATAAAAACGTAACTGGTTTTATCAGCCTCAGTTAAGCATTTTGTACAACGGCAGAGTGTAGGACAAATAATTGCACTGCGTTTTAGTCTAAAATTTTTTTGACAGAAAATATGTTATTACCTTCGATTACAGCCCTTGTTTTTGTTCCAATTTTTTCTGTCAGTTGCTTCATAGTGCTTGTTGCAGACGTCCGTACGTCTCCGATGCAGGAGAATAACACCGTTATCTACTTTGTAAAACTCCTCATCACTCATTGATACTCAAGCAGAAGAGTTCCATACCCAGCTTATTTGCTGTCCAACGTCTCAGGAAAAAAATGCCTTGTAGAACCGACACGGTCCCTAAGAACGCCAAACTCTATCAAACGATATCTTAAAAATCATTTCTAACGTCGAAGAATAGACTGAGCAAAATTATAAAGAAGTTTGTTGTTGAAGAGCAAATCATATTTGTGCTGAACAAAAACATAACGGGATGAAATTTTTGGAATAATTTGTCAAAATTTTTTAAATTTTCTGCTGAAAAATTTTTGGTTCATCATTAAAAGTTGCTGCACTTATTCCATAAATAACTCTCAACAGTTGTGTTGATTTCCATTCGGATAGAAGAATTGAAACCCAAATTGGAATGGTAGTGAAAAAGCACTTCAAAATAAGCTGATTTTAATATCAAAATTTTCCATTCCCATGGGTATATTTGGTATTAAGTGATTAACCGAAAGTTAGTTTTTTGCAAAGTATTCAGACTGACTACATACAATGAGAAAAATTATGGCACAAAAATGATTTAGATTGTAACGTGACAGTATTGATGAGCAGTTTTAGCACAAAAATCAACTTTGTTCTTTTCGAAATTTAAATAATCAACTGCAATGTCAACGAAACTTAATTTTCCTAAATTTGTAAGACCACGCCAGAAGTACTTAATAAGCAAATCTAGATATAAATCTTACAAAAATGAAAGGTTTTTTACATCCCAATTTAATCAATTTGAATTTGATCAGAATTCTACTAACTTTATAATTTACGTATATAGAATTACCGAAACAAGTTTTTGTGTTTTAAACATACATCAACCTGTTAGACTCTAGAAGCAGCTTCAATGCTTTGAAATTATACTACACTTAAAACGTCTAAAACCATCTCTATAACGAAAAAAATGACACAGTTTATACCAGTGTCAGTTAAATGGTTAGAACGACGACAGATTATGAGACAAATATTTGCCTTGCGCAATAATTCAAAATCTTGATGGAATATAAGTTATTGCGTAACCCTCCTTTTGGTTCCATTTTCTTCCGATAGTTGCTTCATAGTGCTTGTTGCAGATTTCCCTTTGTCTCCGATGCAGCAAAATGATACAGTTTTTCACCTCGTCAACCTGCTCATCATTCAATTAAACTCAAGCAGAACAGTTCCATACCCAGTTTATTTGCTCTCTAATGTCTTATGTAAAAAAAACTCCTTGAAGAAACCGACACGTTTCCTCAGAACGCCAAATCATATCCATAAATAATTGTAGTTTCATACCCAACATCGAAGAACAGATTGAGCAGTTTGAAAAAGAAAAATGGTTGCTCTAGAGCAATTCTAATTGTGCTAATAAAAAAAAAGCAGGACAAAGATTTCTCGACTGCTTTGACAAAATTTTTGGAACTCGGCTGAAAAATATTAGACTCATCATTAAAGGTAGTTGCAATTATTCTGTACTTAATTCTCCCAGTCGTCAGAAAATTTAGCAAAAAATCTATGGAGAAAACGCCAACTAGAGGGTTTCCACAGTGATTTTTAGCCCAATTCGACTAACTATTCCTTGACGCTAAGGCCCTGCAAGGAAAACTTCGTCGAAGAAATTTTAGTTGAAAACATGATGACCTAAAACAATTTAACAAATTCTAAGAGTCAGCAATAATGTAGGCCGCATTTGAAGGCCAAGCTGGAGGGCGCTCATCAGGCATCGTCGCAGCAAAGGATACAATCAATTGCAAATCTGTTCTTGAACTGCCACATGAAAACCACCAAAAACCATCCCAAGGCTCGAACGAAATTTTTTTGACCCCCAAGAGTTCAATAATGCATACCAATTTTTTATCCAGGTAGACATCAAAACAACGGAAAAACGAAAACGGTCATGAAAACCCAGGAAAAGCTGCAAACCGTTTTAGACGCAAAAGAATGGAGACAAAATCTGACTTGCTTTTATAAGAATAAAGTAGAAATAGCAAAAATATTAACCAAAATGTTATCAAGATAGCAACAGAAAAAATTCCTGTTAAGTTTTGGCAGCATACAATTCTTTTAGACACATAAAACACAACAAAAACCTTGATATTGGACCAATTGACGTTGGAGAAGTCTTTTGCTAAAACTGAGAAGTCTTTTTGTAATACTAGGAAGTGTATCAAAAAGTGAACAGAAAATGAATTAGAGATTCTTGAAGGCAATAAAAAGCTCTGCCTAGCTCAATATGAGGGAATAAATGTGCTATCAATTCCATGCAATCTGCTTATGACGTCCCCTAAAAAGAAACAGTACTCTAATGGACGTCAAATGTTCACTTCATTGCCTCAATCGATAATCAGTTCCTGAAAGTATAAAAAGCACATGTTCAGCTCCAATCTGTGTTGTTTAAAACTCAAAACAAGGCCCATCCGCCTGGCATTTTACTGCAGTCACAACCAGGCACCCCCAGGTTGATCATACTGCCAAGGCAATGAGTGATATAGCCAAGCTCTTATTGATTGCCCTCATGTACAACTGGAACATAACTTAAAAATGGTGCGTGGACGATGGCTTTCCGTTTGAAAGTTTGCAGAAGCTGCTGAAGTTCTGCACCATTTCATCCAATCATGGTAAGCATTTTTGACATTTTAAACGATCCAGATTTACAAGGTTTGATTGTCAAGACGAACTCGAACTCCAGTGCTTATGAAACATTCAGAGGAACTGATATCAACCTTTTGGACAGTTGTCGTTTTATAGGACCAGTCCATGGCAAAGAAGATTCATGCAAATCCTTCCTAGCAACTACATGGCAATAAGTTTTTGATCTGATTCACATCACTGGTAAAATTGCGAAAACATCCGCCAAAGGCTTACTTAAGTTTCACGAGAAGTGCTCAGCAAAAACTTTTTTTGCCTTGCTCGAACAGTTCCTAACACTCAAAACGTTTTCGTGGACACAGAGAAAAGCATTCAAAAGATTTTGTTGGCATAATTCTTCGACGCGCCCTTCACCGTCGACGAAAGTCAATGGCTCTCTCTGTCGGTTCGGCAGGGTGCAGTTGACATCAGCAATCCAGCGTATTGCAACACAGATTACCTTGTCTTACTTGCTACTGTCGAGCCTCATGAAATTGGAGATCTTATGAATAATTCTCTCGTGCATAATAGGATTTCTCCAGGCAAGTGCAAGGCTCAACTTAAGAGGATGAAAGATTGCAAACAAGATATTCCCCGCGCTTTACTTGTAGTCAAATGACAGGTTGTCGGCTGGGCATCTGAAGAAGGAATCTTGATCAGCCTCATAAACTTGCGACTTAAACGTTACATTTTACTTTGAAAAAATTGAAATTCAGCAGCCGTTTATGCATTTGGTATATTCTGACTTGCCAAAATTACACCTATTGACTGACCTTGTTGGTAAAATTTCACTCTAACCTTTGTTCTCCATTGTACAAATATTTGGCACATCCACATAGAGCACAAAGAAATGAGAAACACGTTCCTGCAAATAGTGCGTGACGTTTGCTATGACGCCGAGAATAAGCCACTGCTTCAGCTATCAGATAGGAAAGCTTTTACATCAAATCTCCGAGCACTGATGACCACGCTCGACTTAAAATCAAAGCAAGTGGTTTATGGGGAGTCAAGACTCCGCCAAACGTTATTGGACACTAAAGCTCTGATTTCGCCGGTCAAGTCGTGTACAAAGAGAGCTTAAGAGCATACAAGTATTTTGAGACCAAAGGAAACCTTAAAATAAACAGCAATTTTGGAAACCAAAAATAACATAGTGTTGTTGCTTTAAGTGCATGGCAACATCATATAATATTAAGTTCATGGCAACTCAAATCTACAATAGAAGACAACACATGCTCGGACACAATAATATATATTCGAATGAACACAAGCTTCGCACTCCTACGCAACGCAAATATCTGCCTCAGCCTGCCATGTTACTAAAGGTTTAACACAGGCCGATAATACTATTTCTGTTGTAAGCGAGGGCAAGCTAGGCATCTAGTTGGTATATTGGTATTTCAATTTTTTTATGCTGCTCATAGAGTCTACCTCATTGCTCTATGTTTGAAAAACAAAGCGGAAAATTTTGTGTTGCTGTGATATATCATAGTGGTTGTTCACTGTTCCGTCCAATAGAGGGATCATACCCCATTTCCTCTTTTTGCTGTAATAAAAAGATCCCACCAGTTTTCCAGTTTTCTGACAAACCTTGCAAGCTGAAATTTGCCCCGCAAAAATGCTAAATGCGAAGAACCAATCGAGATTTCCTATCTAACAAAATGATTTGCTGTTTGGATCTTATATTTTTAACCACCTCAGTGTTTTTAAGCCCAGAGTTACAGTTTATATGTTGTTTATACGTGCGACTGAATTGCTTGAAACTTTTATGTCCACTAAGCTGGTTAGGGGGCAGAATAGATCAGCGGTTTTTCCACAATTTTAGATGTCAACATTAGACAACTTTTGTTAGCTTTAGTGCATTAGTAATCAGTTGCCCTTGGCAACGGGACGTGCTTTTGCGTTTTTTTCTGGACCTAGCTGAGCTTTCCGACTGTTTCTCAACCTTGATTCTTTAAATTATTGCAGATCCCGGGTTTCCCTTAGAGTCCCCATGAAATTAAAGACCCGCAACATGTTTTGGGGAGTGGGCTACAGGTTTTTTGACCAAAACACCAGGGTGATTTACGAGAATGGAGTCTATATCTATGCGATGAAGTTTATAACTATATTTCTCAAATGCGTCTGTCTTGTAGCTCAATGGGCTCGTTTTCGAAAAAAAACAATATAGGCGCTTGCCATCATTACGATAGGAGGCCAAATTTGGTTTACAGCTCCTCTTTAGGAATTGAAATCAAAGTTATCTTTTCATCGCTTCTGAATTAGATTTTTAGGGGAGTTATCTGGATTTGTTTCATCACTGCGACAAACAAAATTTAGATTGATTGGCATCTGAAAATTGAACACAGGAGTTTCTAAACGGTGAAGCTGGAACTAATAATAATGCAAATTTTTTAACGCAGAACTTTAATCGAAGCGAAAACTCTTATTGTGTTGTCTGACGTCCCTGAAAGTTACGTCATATCATTAAGGCAGTAATCTTGTTATATAAAATATGTTAACCATAAAAATCTTGTTATATAATAATTTTTCACCATAAAATTGCATTAGTTGAAGTATGAAAATTGATACCCTTTATAAAGTGTGAAGGAACTCTAACCTTTAAATAATATAGATCAAAGCAAAGAAACTGTTGCTATTTTTCTAGACCTTGCAAAAGCTTTTAATTATTTTTCGCATAACATTTTCCTTAAAAAAAGTTGAAATGTATGGTTTTTCCCTGGAAGCGAAAGAATTACTGTTTTCATTTCTTAACAACCGCAGACAAAAGTAAAACTTAATGGCATATTCTCTGATTGTGAAATTTTGAATCACGGTGTGCCACAAGGAAATGTTTTAGGACCACTCGTTTTTCTTTTATATGTGAACAATTTCTCATCTAAAATTTATAACTATATTTCTCAAATGCGTCTGTCTTGTAGCTCAATGGGCTCATTTTCGAAAAAAAACATAGGCGCATGCCATCATTACGACAGGAGGCCAAATATGGTTTACAGCTCCTCTTTAGGAAATGAAATCAAAGTTATCTTTTCGTCGACTCTGAATTAGATTTTTAAGGGAGTTATCTGGATTGGTTTCATCACTGCGACAAATAAAATTTAGATTGATTTGCATCTGAAAATTGAATACAGGAGTTTCTAAACGTTGAAGCTGGAACTAATAATAACGCAAATTTTTCCTGCTCCTCAATACCTCTTCATGCTGTGAATGGAGAAATACCATTGGTTGTTGTGTTTTTGCTTGTTGTGGTTCTTTTTGGTTCATGGTTCTTTTTCGTTTTATTAGATGTACAATTGTTGAATTTAAAGATCTTTCTACTTTGATTAATGTCTCACTCCAGCTTGAAGGGCATACACAAGTGTATTAAGTGATTACACCAAGTGGCTCACTTGTTATTATGGCCAGTTTACACTGGAATCTGCTCTCCGCAGTTTAAGGGCCAATTTATCATTTAGCCGATTCCTTGTAGAAGCTCGAACGGGCTCAGTGACTTGCCACTGAAACGGTACGGTTTCAGTTTTGCAAATTTGATATTCAGAAACTGTTTCTGTAGTCGGTTTTTTCTGAACGCAAAAAAAAGACCTATTGACTGATCTTGGTGGTAAAATTTTACTGTAACCATTGCTCTCTACTGTAAAAAGATTTGTTACAACTACATGCAGCACAATAAAATAAGACACGCGTTCCAGCAAGTGCGTGGCGATTGCTATGACGCTGAAATTGAACCACTACTTCAGTTGCCAGAACTTGAAGGCTTTTACAACGAATCTACGAGCACAGATGGCCACCCTCTTTTTTACATCAAAGGAAGTGGTTTATTGGCGATCAAAACTCCGCAGAACTTTAATCGAAGCGAAAACTCTTAGTCCGTTGCACAGAAGCATGCTAAATTTGGCGAGGCAAAAAAATCCTCTATATCTATTTCTGCACATAAGGCACAGGGGTTCTGCAACACGCATTATGGAGTACCAGGCCGCGGAAATCTCCAAACGAAAAGAGAACAAATGCTAGGACGCAATTACACAATCGAATGAGGTTTATTTAGTTCTACGCAACGCAATTATCTATCCCAGCCTGCCGTGTTACTAAACGTGTAACATGCCGATAATACTTTTTGTGTTGTGTGACGTCCCTGAAAATTACGTCATATCATTAACACAATAATCTAATTATTTAACATTTGTTAACCATAAATTTTGTTATATAATAATTGTTCACCATAAATTTGCATTAGTTGAAGTATGAAAATTGTTACCCTTTATATAGTGTGAAGGAATTCTAACCTTTACATAATTTAGATCAAAGCTAAGGAACTGTTGCTAATTTTCTAGACCTTGCAAAAGCGTTTATTTCCGTTTCGCATAACATTTTCCTTAAAAAAGTTGAAATGTATGGTTTTTCCCTGGAAGCGAAAGAATTACTGTTTTCATTTCTTAACAACCGCAGACAAAAGGTAAAACTCAATGGCATATTCTCTGATTGTGAGGAATTGAAATCAAAGTTATCTTTTTATCGACTCTGAATTAGATTTTTAGGGGAGTTATCTGGATTTGTTTCATCACTGCGACAAAGAAAATTTAGATTGATTGGCATCTACAAATTGAACACAGGAGTTTCTAAACGTTGAAGCTGGAACTAATAATAATGCAAATTTTTTAACGCAGAACTTTAATCGAAGCGAAAACTCTTAGTGTGTAACAGGCCGATAATACTTATTGTGTTGTCTGACGTCCCTGAAAGTTACGTCATATCATTAAGGCAGTAATCTTGTTATATAAAATATGTTAACCATAAAAATCTTGTTATATAATAATTGTTCACCATAAATTTGCATTAGTTGAAGTAAGAAAATTGTTACCCTTTATAAAGTGTGAAATTAATTTCGAAGAACCAATCATGATTTCCTAGCTCACAAATTGATTTGCTGTTTGGATCTTCTGTTTTGGACACCCTCAGTGTTTTTATGCCCACAATTACAATTTAAATGTTATTACGTAGAAAATTACACGTGCGACTGAATGGCTTAAACGTTATACGCCCACTAAGCTGGTTGGGGGGGGGGGACAGAATAGATGCACAGTTTTTCCCCAATTTTTAGTTGTCCGAAATCCGACAAATTTTGTTATTTTCGCGCGTTAGTAATTAGTTGCCTTTGGTAACGGAACACGCTTTTGCGTTTCTTTCTTAACTGTCTGACTGCTTTATAACCTTGATTCGTAGCTGTCTGACTGCTTTTTAACCTTGATTCTTTAATTCATTGCAAATCTCGAGTCTTTCACCATGAAATTATAGCCCCTCATATTGTTTTGAGGAGGAGGCTATACGTTCTTTGACCACAACGCTGGGAGGAATGATGAGAATCAATGTTGTTATATTTCTCGGATCTTTTCCGTTTGTGCCCCCCCAGCTTAGTAAGTGCATATTATTTGCGCTCCCCAGACGCAGGTGCCATATTTTTATATACTGATGCACTATGTAGTGGCACGTGCTCTGTAACTGGGGGGAGCATAACGTACTCGGGGGCACAAGCGGAAAAGATCCTATTTTTCATATACGTCTGTCTTGTAGCTCAATTGGCTCGTTTCGAAAATGAAAAACTACAGCGGCAGTTCTCATCATTACGTCAGGCGGCGAAAAGTGGTTTACAGCTGCTCTTTTGGAATTGAATTATAACTTATCTTTTCATCGACTCTGACTTAGATTTTTTAGGGAGTTTGCTGGATTTGTTTCATCACTGCGACAATGCAAATTTAGATTGATTTGCATCTGAAAATTGAACACAGGAGTTTCTAAACGGTGAATCTGGAACTAATAATAATGCAAATGTTTTATATGTGAACGATTTCTCATCTTTTTATAAGCACAACGGAAAATATAAGTCAATTCGCAGATGTCACAAGTATTGTCTGTTGTGGACAGAAAGGTTGTTTACATGGAAAAGTCACGGAAACTTTACAAAAAACAGAAGAATTTGCAGAGATGAACAAACTAACGTTGAATACAAAAAAAAACAAATTAATCTTTTTCTCGCGCGATAATTTTGATTTCGGATCTATTTTCTACAAAAACGAAGTTCTCACAACACAAAAAAAATTACAGATATCTTGGTATTCAAATTGCCAGGAATCTTAGTTTCGAGGAGCAGCTGAATAGATCTGTGAAAAAGATGGCTCATGCTATAAGATCAATTTACCGTATAAGACATCAAGTTCACCTGAACGCGCGCTTTCTTCTTCTAAATTCTCTTTTGCTTACACACTTATCATTTTCGGCAATCTTTTTTCAAAATTTATCTGCAAAAAACCTAAAACGCCGTAGCCGATAGATTAGCTGGGGTATAAAGGTGTGCTTTCTACGCAAAAAGTATGACAAAGCGAGAGATCTGCTAATCCAGACAAAGACTCTACCAGCTCAGCTAAAAATAGCAAAAATGTCGCTAGTCAAATTTCTTTATGATATCGCTACGCCAGAAAATTCTGAAAATTTTTACGGGTATCTGAATATTCATCAAAATACTCGAACCAAACATTTCAAAATTAGACAAAAAGCCAAAACCAGCTTTGGAATGAATTCGATTGTTCGTCAATGTGTACAAAAATGGAATAAGTTACCACATTAACTTCGGTTGACAAAAATTGAAAACGTTTTTAAGAAAACGTTGATTGCTTTCTTGCTCTCACAACATGAAAAAATTCCTTTCAATACTAACGTAGGAGCTTTTAAAAGTTATTTTCATTTTTAGGAAGAAAACAATCGAAAGAAAATTTTATAATGTGATTCTTTAAGAAATTTGTTGATGTTATATATATTATTTTGTTTGAATGATTTGAAATATTTTTTGTTTCAGGTATATTTAACCGTATGGTTATAATTTTAATTTACTTGTTGCAAAAAAAAAATATGAAGGATTTCTACCATATATATTGTGAAGGAATTCTTTTATTGACATTAATTATGTAAACATTGGTTATTCTACCATTCAGAACAATGGAAATCGCTTGTTCCCAAGAGGCTTTGTTAAAGAGAGAAATCATATTGTTATTAAAGTAAATAACTAAAGATTGCAAACTCACTATACCAAGTTTTAGGATCAAGAAGTAGATAGTCATCCCAAGCATCCCTCTGTACGAGGATACTAAAAAACAAGGTTTTGTATACGAACAAGCTAGCAGCTGAAAAGCACCCACAAGTTTTCGAGTGTTCCCGTGATACCGGCTGTCGGTGCAGTTTTTTCAATTAGATTAGAGTACCATAGACCCCCGTACGGCGGTCACGGGCTCTTGTCTATCCTTCCTTCAGCAGCTCCTCGTAATTCCAGTAAAACCATAGATCCCCGCATGGAGATCACGGTTTCCTACTATCATTTGACACGAACGTCGATTTAATAAAGATTGTAACAATCTTATAAAACAATAGAAATATTTTTGAAACTAAAGTAAATCAACAGAAACAACAAAATGAGTCAAGAGCAAAAAGAAAAAACAAAACACAACCGATGCAAAAGTTGCTCAACGAGCATTGAAAATAAATCTGACATTTTTCTATGTGTAGCATGCGGAGAATGCATGCATCTTAACCCTAAGTGTACTGGACTATCAAATGAAATTATTATGTGTATAAGTGGTATTCTAAACAACATTCTCTTAATATGCCAAAGTTGTGTTGACCTAAAACAAAAAGATGCTTTGCTGGACCAAATCATAAATATTCGAAAAAATAATGAAACAGAAAAACTCTTACAAGAAGTTGAGGAATTAAGAGCCGAAAAAAAAGTTAATAACCTAGCAGTCAATACCCAACTAAATTCAATCCAGCAGGAGCTCGGGGAAAAGCCAAAAACATCACCCCCTCCAACAGAACCAAAGCCAAAATCAATAAAACTTCCCCAACAAAAAACCCCGAAAAACCATGAAAACTATGAAGGCATAAGATTCCGAGGCATTCCTGAACTGAAATCAAACAACAGTCGTGAACGATACGAGCATGATCTAAAACAAGTCAAAGCGGTCACTACGCACCTGCAAATTACATGCAATGTCACTGACTTAAAACGAGTTGGAAAATTCAGTGAAGGTAAAAGTCGAACCCTCATAGTCAAAATAGATAGTGATTATGCTAAACGCCTAATACTGCTATCACTCAGCAAATTGAAAAACTACAAAATGCCCATCTTTATAAGTAAAGAACTGAACCCTGAAGAACAGGATGTTGAAAATGACCTTTTGCAAAAAAGAGGACAAATGCTTGAAAGCGGCACAAAATCAAACGAAATACGAATCCGAAATTTAAAGTTACAGCAACAAATTGATAAGAAATGGGTAGACATAAATGTTGATCAAACAGAAAATGAAAACGTAAATAATCCATGACTACAAACACAAATGAAAATACTAACTTTCAATGCCAGAAGCCTACTAGATCTAAAAAGACGCTATTCATTCTCTAACTGCGTAAAAACTGAAAATGACTTGGACATTCTATGCATAACTGAAACATGGTTAACTGATGACGTACCTGATGAAAGCCTCTTCCTAAAAGAATATGCAATTCACAGGAAAGATAGACTCACAGACAATCATAAATCGAAGCATGGAGGGGTTCTCATAGCTGTCAAGAACTTACCGCATGAAAGGTGATCCTGGCTAATAATAATCTTGACGAGTACGTTGCTATCAAAGTTACCCCAAAAGATGTCCCAATGATAATTTGCTGCATTTACAACCCCCCTAAGCAAAGTAATTACAGATGGCCTGTCGAAAAAATGATAAACCTCATAAAAGACCTGAAAATGTTTGCTGAAGAAGAAAATTGTGAATCAATAATCGTAACAGGAGACATAAATTTCGAACACACTTGTTGGAAAACCTTAAGCTCCCAAAATGAATATGAAATCCAAATTCTTGAAAAACTATCACATCTCAATTTCCAGGAAGTCCTAAATCAGAAAACACAAAACCAGCTAGATGTGTTACTAACCAATAACCCAAACATTGTCATTGCGAAGACCAGGAACAATGAATTCAATAAGAGTTTTAAATCTGACCACGACGCTTTTATAACTACCCTACAAATTGAGAAAACGACAACGATTGACACGAAACAAAAAAATACGCATTTAACAAAGTTGACTGGAAAGACCTGAACTCATACATAGAGAAGAACCCATTTAATCCCTACTGCTACAGCAGCGTAGATCAATTAGTAATTCAATGGTACAAATGGCTAGACAAAGTTCTTAGCGAAAATGTCCCAAAAACAACAACCCACAGATCAAACTTAGCTCCTTGGGTAAGCAAAGATTCGTCCCACCTTATTAAAATAATATCAACCTTAAAACGAAAAACATCAAAGAAATCCACCTTGGCGAGATTAATAAAACTGAAGAAAAAGGAAAAACGATTAAGAAATTCCTTGAATGAGGACCAAGCAGAATTTGAAAGTAAAGTCTTTCAAGGTAGACGTTTTTCGGATCTTCAAAAATATCTCAAGTCAAGTCATAAAAGTAGTAGATACCCGGAAACAATGAAATACAAGGATGCACAAACTAACGAAGATAAGAAAAAGTGTGTGTTTTTCAGTGAATTCTTTTCTAAAGTTTTCCTTAAAATCAATCAAATCAAGAAAAACTCCTTCGATAAACATTAGCACAATAAAATTGAAATAGACGAGAACAAGATCAAAGAAATCCTGTCAAAATTTCAAACAAACAAAGCCTGCGGCCCAGACAGGATAGGAAACACGGTACTAAAAAGTCTGCCAGCCTTGTCTAAATCCCTTTTTCTGATTTTCAAAACTGCCTTGAACAAAGGCTTTTTTCCATCCTACTGGAAAATCAGTGAAGTTGTACCAATATTTAAGGATGAGAATCGGGCAATGATTGAACAATACCGCCCTATTAGTCTCTTATGTAGCTTCTCAAAAGTATTAGAAAAACTAATTTTCGACGAACTATATGAAATTGTCAAGACAAAGCTAGAAGAATCACAACACGGAATTAGAAGGCATAGATCAGTAGTAACCCAGATGTTGCTTTTCCTAGACCTGTTGTATAATGAATTCGACGAAAAAGACAACGAAATTTTTGTACTTTACCTTGACTTCTAAAAAGCGTTCGATACAGTTCCTCACGATCTTCTGCTTAACAAAGTGGAGAACCTGGGTGTAGGGGGAAATTTCTTAAAGATTGTAGGCATTTACCTATCAAATAGAAGACAATACGTGAAAGTAAATGACTCGGAATCTGAAACTGTACAAGTAACCAGTGGTGTCCCCCAAGGATCTCTCCTAGGTCCCCTACTTTTCATAATAAATATAAACGATCTTCCACAACAAACATCAAAATGCTCTGCGTTTGGATACGCAGATGATTTCAAGCTTGTATCAACAAATCCGGCAAATCTACAAAGTGACCTGGAAAAAAATCGAAAAATAGTGCCATAACAACAAAATGCAACTCAATGAAAGCAAATGTCACATCCTGCCGATTAAAGTAAACGAAAAAAACTGGAACTCCTTTATACTTAACTCTAAAACTCTCTCAAATAAAAGCGAGCAAAAAGATCTAGGTATAATTATGGCTACTAAGTTATCATGGAAAGCGAATATAAAGAAACGTTGTAGCAAAGCCTGGAAAGCGTTTTATTTCCTAAAACGAAACATATCAAACCTTGCATCGCAAACAACAAAACTCAATGCATATGTCGGCTACGTTATACGAGTCATAAGTTATGCCTCACAAGCATGGTTCGCGAATAAGACCGAAAGCAAAGACATCGAGCGCATACAAAGAAAAGCAACGTCGTGGATAATCAGTAACTGGGAAATTAGTTACAAGCAAAGACTGACCACACTGAAGTTGCTGCCTTTGTCATATTACTTTGAATTGCATGATCTATTAATGCTCATCTCACTGCTTAAAGGATCTTACAATATAAAAATACCCATTAAAACAAACAATAATGAAGGGTTGTTAAGCACACGTCAAAACGAGCTAATAACAAGAATTAATAAAACAAGAAATATATTAAAACATTAATATAATTAATAAAACAAGAACAAGGAAGGCTGATGAAAACTTCTGGAAAAGAACCAGTTATTTACTAAATATAATACGAAAAGTAGGGAACGTCGATCTCGATCAAATTGATAAGAAATATTTAACAAAAATATACTGGAACTACTTCTTCAAAAGTTATTCGGAAGTCAACTTATGTTCCTGGGCTTTCAACTGCAGCTGTGGACATAGTAACCCGGTGCAGAAGCTCAGCTCAGTCGTTATATGAAGGGTGCAAACCCATGTGGAAAGACCCACAGAAGCCTAAACTCTCTCTCTCATACTGCAGAGAAAATCCTTTGACAATAAACAACCCAGCTTCAAAATACACCACACCAATGGTTTATTACCTGGCGACAGGAGTATATTACATGTTGTGATCGTGGGTCGGGCAGGCTAGACATCTAGTTGGTATATTGATATTTCATTTTTTGATGCGGCTCATAAAGTAGCATATCACTGCAAGTTTAAAACACAACGAGGAAAAATTTAATGAGCTGCTCTGATGTATCATAGTGATGGTTCACTGTTCCGTCCAATGAAGGGATCATAACCCCTTTTTTCCCCTTGTTGTAAAAATAAATAAAAAGATCGGACCGATTTTCTGTCAAAACTTGCTGAAATTAATTTCGAAGAACCAATCATGATTTCCTAGCTCACAAATTGATTTGCTGTTTGGATCTTCTGTTTTGGACACCCTCAGTGTTTTTATGCCCACAATTACAATTTAAATGTTATTACGTAGAAAATTACACGTGCGACTGAATGGCTTAAACGTTATACGCCCACTAAGCTGGTTGGGGGGGGGGACAGAATAGATGCACAGTTTTTCCCCAATTTTTAGTTGTCCGAAATCGGACAAATATTGTTATTTTTGCGCGTTAGTAATTAGTTGCCTTTGGTAACGGAACACGCTTTTGCGTTTCTTTCTTAACTGTCTGACTGCTTTATAACCTTGATTCTTAGCTGTCTGACTGCTTTTTAACCTTGATTCTTTAATTCATTGCAAATCTCGAGTCTTTCACCATGAAATTATAGCCCCTCATATTGTTTTGGGGAGGAGGCTATACGTTCTTTGACCACAACGCTGGGAGGAGTGATGAGAATCAATGTTGTTATATTTCTCGGATCTTTTCCGTTTGTGCCCCCCCCCCCCAGCTTAGTAAGTGCATATTATTTGCGCTCCCCAGACGCAGGTGCCATATTTTTACATACTGATGCACTATGTAGTGGCACGTGCTCTGTAACTGGGGGGAGCATAACGTACTCGGGGGCACAAACGGAAAAGATCCTATTTTTCATATACGTCTGTCTTGTAGCTCAATTGGCTCGTTTCGAAAATGAAAAACTACAGCGGCAGTTCTCATCATTACGTCAGGCGGCGAAAATTGGTTTACAGCTGCTCTTTTGGAATTGAATTATAACTTATCTTTTCATCGAGTCTGACTTAGGGTTAATTTTGGAGTAATCTGGATTTGTTTTATCGCCGCGACTAAGAAAGTCTTGAGTGACACGCATTTGAAAATTGAAAAGAGGAGTTTGTCAACAGTGAAGCTGGAACTAATAATAGTGCAAAGCTTTTTTCTGCTCTTCATTACCTCCATGCGTTGAATGGAGAAGTAGTATTGGCTGTTGTGTTTTGGCATGTTGTGAATCGTGGAGTAGAACAAACAAAAGAGACCTAGTGTCTGTCTCTTGCTCTCTCTCGTTTTATAAGCTGTAGACTTGTCCACTACAATAAGCAGTCTACTTTGATTGACGTCTCACAACAGGTTGAATGGCATACACAAATGTACTAAGTGATTACACCAAGTGGCTCACTTGTTACTGTTGCCAGTTTTACACTCGAATCTGCTCTATACAATGCATGGGCCATTTTATCATTTAGCCGACTCCATTGAAAAGCAGAACGGAAGCAATTAAAAATTTAAACCCAATGTGCTTGTTTTATAGCAGGTGATCAATTTTCTCGCACGAATTAGAGTAGAGATGGGGTGTGAAGCTAATTAGCCCCTGTTTAAATTCTTAAATCGTAATGAGATCCATTTAAATAGCTCCCATCGCGGAGATCATTAGTTATATAGTCAGGGCTGTTGTAAATAAAGATACTGAAAGCTGCATAGTACCATATGTGGAGTCGTAGAACATACAAACGTTGGTGAGAGTGAGCTTTCGACTGAGTGAGTTTTCGTCGAAAATGGTTTCTGCTATCTTGTCGTGAGAGAGCAGATTTGGTATGTAGATTTGGATTGTATAATTTGTGTTCTCTAGTTGCCCCATGCCGTTCATCACAATCGCAAGGCCTGGCTTGTTATGCTGACTGGTGGTTAGTTGAACTGGCAAGACGTGCCACCACCACCACCGTCACTTTCATTACCTGTCATTCTAGATCAACCGCAGTTTGCGTTCTCTCGCTTCGCTGCAGTAAGTCTCTCCGACTCTCTCGCCTCGCACGTCGCCTCTCTTCAGGCCTGAACACTTTCTTAACGAGACTCTTCTTAGCTTGTTTATTAAGCCACCGTCCAGACATTGCTTCCTACAGCTCTACCGCTACACCTCCACCGCCCACTCAAATTTATTCCAGCTTGACCCTAGGAATACGAGATTTTCTCAAGGTACTTAAGCTCAAACAACTCTCATTTGCTGAGGTAAGTGATTTATCTTGTTTTAGTTTGCAAAACTTTTTATTTTTGCGTCAAAATTTAAATGAAATTAAAATAAATGAAAGTTTTAACCGATTTGATGACCTCGTCGTCAATTTCTAGATAATTTAGAATTTTTTGCTTCCTAGTGCTTTTTCAAAATTTTTTACTCAGGTTTTGAATTGGAGAGTGTTTGTTTTGCATTATCGAGATTACGCAACTGAGCCGAAATTTTTCACTAAGTTTATTTCAATTGTGACAAGATAACAAATAATAAATGCTGACTATCTGTCATGATTTATGGCCTAAAATTAGCACAGAGGTAGAATTTACTCGAGATTGGAAGGAACATTTACGTGGTGATAATTATGAATAAGTCAAGGGGAGAGAGAGTTAGTAAATGTTGAATAAATTTTCATCTGTCATGCCTGCATAGTGGGATGCTTGTCGGGTAGTGATGAACAAATAATTCTATTTGGAGTTTCCATCGCGTCTCCTCTAATTGAATTAGTTTGTCACTTCTCTCATTCATTCACTTGCCCAATTTCCTCCTCTTTTTTCCATTTTTGTTAGAAACATTATCCTAGTGCGTGGTGTCTGCCCATTACATTTTCCAACTTGATTTGTATGACTATCTTTTCCTCTCTTTTGCTCCTGTCTTGCTTATCTGTTCCTGCTTTCCCCCAACTGCCAAAATAGCACGGACAGATGTCTCGGCATTGAGCCTGGCCTCTTTTGTTTCCTTATTTTGTTCCCCTTTCTTCTCTTTCTACGAGTGAAAGGAGCTCTTTGGTTGTAATTGAAAGCCAATTTAGATCTGACTCAGTCAATCTTCATTTGCGCCATCTTGCTTCCTCCTTGTTTTATCCTTCTTTCATAAATTCCCTGTTTGACTGACTTTCTTGACAAACTCAAGGCCAGTTTTTCCCCATATTATTTTGGTCGAGATTTCTCTTCCTTCCATGTTTACATTTTCATATTTTGTCATTCTGCAACAGAGAAAATGAAAATTAAGAATTTTGTGTATTTTTGTAAAATCAATTCAGCGCTTTGTGAGCTTAAATTTTACTCGCTAACGTTTGTCGCTTTTCTAGGTTCTTATGGAAGTGTTTTTGGATTTGACTTAACTGTCAATCATTTCTTGAGAATGATATATTCATGATTACTGCGGGTTTCATAAATTCAATTTGTTATCGTTATACAGGAGTGTTCGATTATATCATTGACTTTGTGTTATGCACACATTTTGAAACTTTTGCTTCGAGTTGCGAGAAAAAACTTTGTTTTTATAAATTTTTATACCAGATCAGGGACAATAAAGCTCGAAATTTTAAGTACAACGTTAATAGGTTTGCTAACCTTTTTTTACTGAAAATTTTTGATGAATTTGGAGTGTTTCGGGTCTGAAGATGCAACATTTTTTGTTCGGTTTTGATCACAGCGGAGCTATTTGTGTTAAATCATATCATTCCTTATTAAGATAGTTCTCAGGAAGGTCATAATGGTTTCTAAGCTTTTTGAAATAATTGGAATAAATTTAAGCGGTAATTATTGCCTATTTTCAATCAAGAAGACCTTATTTTGTGTTACTTTTAAGTAGAGATGAAAGATATCCGATTGTGGGCTATTGTACACTTTCTGATAATGGTTTGCAATTGCTGTTGAAATATTTTGGTGATTTGGTGGGCTGTTTTGAAACATAATTTTTTACTACTCCGAAACCTAAAAACGGTGGGTCTCTTTCAATTCTCAACTGGATTTACGAAAGAATAATCTTGCTAAAGTTTTCTTGCCTTCCATTATCACTTTATCTTATTGCTCGTGAGCAAAAAATGATAAAAAAATAAGATAGTTGAAAATGGAAGGCAAAAAAACTACAGCAAGTTGATTCTTTCGTAAATCGAGAAACATGATTCTTTCAAAGCGCTTTTATGGGTGCCGTGTCAAAGCAGATTTCCCACAGTATAGACTATTAAAAAATAGATCCTATTTGCCGAGAGTTTAGCCGGTCATTTAGCTGACAGACACTGTTATAATTTTCTGAATCACTATGTTATAATAGATTGACTTTGGCCATTCATCGTGAACCACCGCAACGCGTCAGCGTGCCTTTGACTTTATATGAATATATCGAATCCGAGCACGCTTACCAACTATCGGGTTGGCGTGATTGCCACACATATTCGATAAAACTTGCAATTTGCATCTTAGAAAAAATGAAAATTTTATGAGCAGGCAATTCAGAAGTTAGCCAATCAAAAATATCTAATGATTGATTGCCTTATCTGAAAAGTCTCCAATTATGGTACGCCGTTTTCACTAGCGCCATTGAAGTGCAGTGGTTTGCTTTCCTGTTTTGTCGATATATATATTTTGTTATTTTCTCAAGTTTTGACGGATATGTTATAATTTTAACTACGACCAATATTTAACGTGAATAGTTTTTATAATGAGGCCGGGCATGCCAGTTCTTACACGCTAAAATTTACCGCCGTTTCAACGCCTTTATTTTCGAGAAATATGTTTATGAGCTTTTCAACCAATTGAATTTAGTATATCTGCAAAGGGGTGATGGGATATTAGGCGAAGCCAAGTTTTGTAGCCATTAGTCAACAATTTTTAACCAAAGTTTTGTGGAAATTCAATTACACAACAAAATTCAATTTTCAACGAAAGTCAATTACACAACAACTTAAAGGCCGTATCTCAGAATCCACTTGACGCTATAGAGCACTCTTTTATTCCCAAAACAGTGTGTACATGATAATAGTTTACAAAAACAGAATTAAAGGTTTTATTAATTGCTCTTGAACGAAGTTCATAACACTTATTGTAAACGTTTTGGTTTTTTATGCAAATTTTTTGCTCGACAATTTTGTGTTTTTGTTCTAGAACATTCTTTGACTTCTGAAGTGACTTTTCACGCTTTCGTTCTTCATTTTTGAGTGATCTGTGTTGCTCTCACTCTTGTTGCTAATATAAAGTTGATTGCAGTGGAGCAATAGTAAGGGCCAAATAGCACAGACGGTAGTGCTTATGGTTAAAAAGTGGGAGGTCAATGGTTCGAATCCCGGTGGGGTATTATGATTTGGCACCCGCCTGTCGTCCGAGAGCAATTCTTCCGACATTTGTCGGTGTATGTTTAATATTGAGCATTTGCAGCATTGTGGTTTAATTACATCCCCCAATTAAGCCAACATCTTTTCTTGAGATTTTTTCCCCAATCGTTAAGTTATTCTGAATAATTTTTTTCATGTTATCCACTCTTTCCTTTGTTACATTTGCTAAGTATGTAGGATTTTTCTGAGGGTTGTAGAAATTATGCAATGGTTTGTATAAATGGTACATTTTATAAGCTCTTTAATTACTCGGTTTTATGTATAGACAATTAGCAGGTACAGTTGGGTACCTTATAGCGTCGATTAGACCCTGAAGTAAATTCTATAATTGGCTTAATTGCTTTTCGCCTATTTTCCACAAAATAGTAGTTGAAAATTTTTGACTAAAAAATTGGCTTCGTTTAGTCGAGCTTTTGCCTGATATCATACGCTTTCTGCTAAGCTATAAGCTGAGCGACGATGTTTGGTGTTTTTGGTTTTGTGCGCCCCTAAGCAGCAAGTTGTTTGTCGTATCATTCCTCTTTCATTTTTTGCTTACTTCACTCTCGAGGTGACTTTTATACTAATATTAATATAAGGTCATTAACGTTTTCTCTAAAACTTTTACAAGGTCAGTAAAGGACTTCTAGTACTGAAGACTAGTAACAGCAGGTTTTGCAAGTGAAAAAGTGAAGAAAACAACGGGAGACTGTGAATAATTTTTAATAAAGAAAAACTTTGGAATAGTATATGGAATGCAACGGCCACTCCAAATAAGCGTTTCATCTGTTCCTATCCTGTTTTTTGTGGTAACCATGTCTCATGTCTGTTTCGCTGCTATTTCAGTAAGCTGGGGCTATGTTTATACATTGTTTGCGTAACGTGACTATTTTGTCAACTTGCAGAACTGCGTTAATTTATCTTTATTTTTTATAATACATTATGGTACCAAGATTTGCGCTAAGGCGTGAAAAAGGTGTAAAATTTCAGAAGTTTTAAGAAATATCGTTATAATTTTCTCCGCTTAAACATAAAGAGGGTTAAACCGTTTTGTTCTTTCACTGTTTGCCAAGTTGTTACGCTACGCGATGTCGGATTCTCAAGTACGAAAATACAAAAACAACTGAACTTGAAATCAAGATCGAGTGCACAGTATGCATACAAACGGTACCTGGAAATCACCAGTTCCGAGGACAAAAAATTGAGAGGAATACCCACAAAATTGTCAAAAAAAGTCAGAAAAAAGTTGATTAAGGAGGTTGGAAAACTTCACCGGAGCTTATAAGAGTGCATCATAACGCTTTCTCTTGCTACGATGCAATTCGAGAATTGCTGCAAAAAGTCAGTTGGCAAGCAAAAAGTGTCTTCTTTCAAAATGGTGTATTAATATGCTCAAGAAGCCTTTTTCGTTCTGATGTTTTTTTAATGATGAAACTAGAGTGCGCATCTTTAGTGACACAGTTGTTCAAGTTTTAGCAAAGAAATTTTACGAGATTTTTTGGGAAAAAAATATAAAATTTGTTTCGGACAAGCGATCACTTGTGTTGGGGTGCAATACAATCAGATTGACGGAAAATGACTAGTTATGTGTCCAAACGAGCTAGATGTTGGATGTTTAGAAGTTTTGGATAATTACAAAGAAAAAATGCATTTTCAGGACATTATTATTCAACATAATGCACCTTTGCATAAATCAAAGATTATCGGAAATTTTCTCAATGCGTTTTAAAAGTCTCCAGGTGTAGGTAGCTTTTTGGTACCATAGTGTAGTTAGATAGTATTTAAGTTTCATTTAAATTGCTCTTTATGGGCCTGGTAGGTCTTCTGCAAACATTTTTGTTTTATAATTTAGTCTTCCTTTTCAATGATTGTTTTCATGAGCTGGACATTCAGAATTTAAAACAGCTGCTTTTATGCCATTATTTGGAACTTTGAAGTTATAACCACTAGCCTTCAGTCATTACTAGCTACAGCTGGTACCTTTAGAGCGCTTGGAATCAATCCTCATAATGCTGGTAATAAAAATCTACGACGGCAATTAAGAACCCAAGTATTGAGGTCTGAAACCATCTGCGTTCAAAATTGAGCGAGTATTTAATATCACAAACTTAATACCTGACGTATTGCTATAACGATAAGGTTAAATAAATTTGACCCCACCACTAAGCTCGAGCGTTTTTTTTACAGTGTAAATTAAAACAGGACTATGTAAAGAAAATTTGGGTTTTTAAGGTTTTATCCCAAACAAATTATCCTTTTGGCTATTTTTTTAGTGCCTCAATATTAAAAAGGACCTGAGGTGTATTTTGAAACATTAAATTTAGCGCATTTTTGAGTAAAATATTAATTGTGTAATTCGAGCTGCTTAACAAGGTGCGCCGAATTCGTCTTCGCCTGTATAAATAATTGTTCTTTAATAAATTGCAAAGTACTTCAAATACATGCTGTAGAGATATGGTAATGCATTTTCATCGATCAATTCTCCTTGACGTGCGTACCTCGTTCTAGTCTGCCTCAGACTGTTTCTCTTAGAGTCCCCTAATCGAGCTAAGCTTTATCTGCTGTCAGTTGATTTCTACGTACACGTGCGCATGCTGTGCCCAATTTGAGACCTGCTTAGATTGGAGATCAAGCTAACTATGTTTAGGTTGTGTATAATTTGCGGCGGAGCTCTTTGGTGATTTGCTGTAACATTCAATCAGTTTAGACATTCATTGGAATTTCTCAGAGCACTAATGCTAGTCTTATTTGTAAACAGCTCATGACTTGTCTCAAATTTAGCTAATAAATTGCTGCGCTTTGTTCCAGCTCCACTTTTAGATAACTGCTTGTCTGTGTTGCGGTCTTATTAATGCCATCAAAACATAACTTGTTATATTTTTTATTATAACTTATTTTAGTGTGAGTGCTTAGAATGGCAGGTTTGTGGCCCGCTTTGAATTTGCGATCAGTGGTTGAGAAGTTTTGCAAAATTAATATTTGTCCGATTTATGTTTTGAAACATTCGAATGCTTTTTATGGTGTTATATTCCTTCAAAACGCGAGAAATTTTATTATGGACATTCAGTTCAATACTTTGGGGGATTGCTCCTTTCCTTTCTCTGCATATGAACAAGGTCCTTGTTCATGCGCGTTGTGTTGTGTATGTTTATGTACGTTATAGCAGTTGTTTCAGACCTTGGTCTTTATGAAGAAATACGTGTTCATAAGTATCGTAGTTGTTGAGTATTGGCAACATGTTGTTTGGAAAGTTGTGGGGAAAAGAAAACAGCCCAGCCCAATGTGTGATTAGGCTTTGAGGATCTGTTCCGGCCGGCCTCGTTCCCAATAACCGGGAAAAGGTAGCTGGAAAAGAGAAACAGGATCTATAGAACCTTTCCTTCCTTGCTTCCTTCTGTTGTCTAATTGTGAATCTAGCAGTTGTCTCTGAAGACCGCCCGAAGTAATGGCTATTGCTTACCCTCTGTTTGAAGCGCTCGTTAGTTAGGTGATATTGTTCCCGCTAGTATAAATCCACTATTTTATAACGAACGCTTAACATTAGATTGATATGTTCAATAAAACGAAGATTCAATGGCACTACAAAATCAGTTCGAAATCTTTGATTTGAACAGAATTCGTTGATCGTTATTTTGAAAGCAATTAGAAATTTTCAGTCTTTGTGTAATTTTGCAAGCCGTTCCTCGAGGTACATGTCAATGTTTTGCATGTCAATACTGCAAATAGCTTTATTTCACGGAGAAATCGTTAGTTAATTGTTATCAACCGCCATTGTTAATCGCTAATGACAAAATTGTCGGTTGTTTTCCTTAAAATTACATCTTTTCATTAAAAGCATAATTTGTTTTACATGTAATACCAATTTCTAAGTATACATCTTGATATTGCGGGATTTCTGCTATTTTTAGTTGAAGATACTGAATAGTAATGTACAGATTGAGATTAACTCTCCCTCATTTCAGGTCAAGCTTGTAATTCTCTTCGCATAGTATTAGCTCCGCTTTTTAAAAATTCTAAGTGTGTCTTTATGCGTATATTGGAAAACTAAATTGACGTGACCGAAAGTGCTTTAAGTGCTACATATTTTATCTGTATCATTTAGACTGCTGCATGTACTCTTTGAAGTTTGACAACGATCGAAACGCCAAAGCAGAAATAGTCGGTTTTTGTTGAAAAAGTATTTGCTTTTCCAAGTCTGTTCTGTTAGTATACACAATTCACACTTGGGTAACTGTTTGCGGACAGGTTGTCTAAATTTCCTCAAATAGGTCACTGCATTAAAGGAAAGGAATCGTTCCAATAGTCTACCCGAGGATTTACAGTCGAAATTATAGCTTTCAAGGAGGAAACGTCTCAAATGCTGAAATATTCATCCTGATTTTGATTTTGAATTTGTTGGTTTTGCATAGGCCATGTGAGTGATAAGTTTGATCAATTCGGGTGTCTTCTGGTTAATTTACCCGGATATAGTAGTTGCTCGGCTTGGTAGGGTATCGGGTTAACTGTGTAATAACCCCCTGGCTTTAAGTTGCCTTGCGTTTATTCCCCCTTGATTCGACCAGCCATTCTACTTTCCTCACTTAAAACCCCTTGCTCCTATTGTGTGCCTGCTAACTGGTTATAGGTTGTTGTTAGAGTGTTAACAACTGCTTACCTATCGGCCCAAATGTTAACTTACTAACTAGATAAGTTGCTTCTTACTTTCTTCCGGAAGCCTAAAAAAATAGACGCTAGAAAATGTACTATGTTGAAATTTGATGCCATCTTGAAAGGGGGACGTTAGAAATAAACCCGCTCGTATTTTATTCTCTTTTCAACCATCCGTACCATCTATGCAGTGCTACTGTTACCAGCTAGCTAGGTAATTTGTTTTCTTTCATCACGCCTGCTGCTGTTTCTTCATTTGAGCCACATAGAATGTCTAACTAGCCACAAACACACACCAATTGAAGGCAACTGTTGATGTTGAAAATTTTATTACCAAAATTTCAACTTATTTTTAATCTTCTCTTCTCCCGCCCCTACTGTTTAATCCATTTTCCGCTCCTGTTGCCGGCAGGGTTCTGCTCTCGCGCCCTCATTTGTTCACGGGGGACTTTCATGTGTGTGAGTGAATGTATGTTTGTACGAAATAGCCTGTGTGTACTACGTATGGTATGCTGTGTATTATTAGTACTAGTGGTAGTCTAAGGGTAGATGATGGTTAGTATTTCTGTACTTTTTTCCACATATTTCATCAGGAATTAGCAGGAAGTTAACCACCACTGAGCTGCTGCTGAGAAACTAAGAGAAGGTACTGTCTTCATTACATTACACGTTTCCTCTTTCCTTAAATACCCCCCCCCCTCCTCCCCCGCCACAACCCCAATGACGTGCTTATAACGTATTATACTCTGTGTGTGCTCCTTTCACTGCTATTCAAAACTACTATTTTGTCCATTAATTTTCCTTAATTACCTCGAAGCTAACAAATTTGGATGCGGGAGAAATTTCATCAGCCTCCTTTTCATTTCCCGTCTTGTTATTTCACTTTTTCCATATTTTATCTTGACTGATACACGACTGGTTTAGCAACAAGCTAAATTTTCCGCTCTTACTTATCATTAATTGATGCTGTTTTGACGTCTGACGGTGAACTATGTTTAACTTGAATTATCTCCGTCGACGTCTATCACGGAAGAAGCTCAATTTAATCAGCATATTCTGCGACTATTTCTTCAATTCTATTTGAATTAAATTAAGAAGCAGTCTTACCAAATTAAAGCATTCCTTTTGTTGCCTCGAGAAATAGCAGATTGCCAATTTTGCCTTTCTTATAGCCTGATGAATAGCAAATTTCTTAGAATTTTTTTTCGTTGATCTGATGCAGTATTCCTATAGCTATCTATTATTAAGCTGCCTCAGTGTCGTTATTGCCTCTCTTTCTACCTTCAGTATTAATTTGATTCCCAATTGAAGTAGGAACACATTTGAATTCCAATTAAAATGAGCCCAATTTTCCCATTTTTGCTTAAGCAGAGACCTTAGACTATTGTGTGCATAAATGTTCGTGCAGTTATTGTGTCTGCGTGTGTGTGTGTGTTATGTCTCAATTGAAACGCCTTGACATTCCATTAAAATTGGATTCCAAATCTCAGTTCTGCTCTGTTCTTCCCGACTGCTTACCCATTCGCATCTTAAGTAACTATATTTGCACATAAAATAGTATTAACTAGTCAGCCGTACGCACAAGTAAGTAAGCAACTAAGTGAGGTACTTTTTATTTTCCACTCGTTCACCCATTTCCATCACTTTCTCAAATGAAAGTGCAACCCGCAAAACGTACGTACGCACGTACATTCATTTTATTCCCATTTATGCATATAAGCTCGGGCGGGCTTTGGCAGCACAGCCTTTTTATGTTATTAACCTGTGCCCACTTAAGCGTGAGTGAGCTTAGTGTATACCCGTGTGAGTGCGTGTGTGTGTTTGCTTTGCATACTTGTCTGATTTTGTCTAAGCGTGTCTAGATTTGCACGTATTACTCTAGCTACTATTTTTGTGGAAAAGCATTAAAAGTATTCCCATTGTATCTTCCCATCTATCTTGTGCAGTGGCAGTATTAGTCTTAATGTTAACTTGACGACAGACGGGCGGAGATTATTTGTAGAGGATGTGTATGATTGGGCTTAATGTTACTTTACATGCATTTTCTATTTTGAGATTTTCTGCACTTTTCTGTCTTCCCACGTGCCTGTTTGAATGCGCCTGAAGCAGGGAATTTTTTTATTAGTTCGCTTCTGCTGCTCCAACCCACTACAAGATGAAGACGCTCACATGTAATTTTATTTTACAGGGCCATACATCGCTCTGCGGTTTGAATTGTAGTAATGGTAATTTATGGGCGTGCAAAAATAGCTCCTGGGGTTTTTTGGAAGTCGAATTTCAATTTTATTGTGGGTTTTTACTGAGCTGTTTTATGCAAGAATTATGTGATATTGGTGCTCTATTAAATGGAAATATGGTCAGGAAAATGCTCAGCGGGAGGATCGAGACGTACTTCAAATTTTTAGATTCTTCAACTGCAAACAAATCACTTTTTTGATCGGTTAGCTGAAGAGCAGTTGCACTTTGTAAGAGCTGAGAAGCCTTGTTCAGACAAATCCTTCATTCCATTAAATTTCTGGTTATATCGATCCCTTCAAAAATTGAAAAATTTTGCTCTTAAAACGCAAAAATTTTCTTTAGAGACGAAGGTGAGTATCAATTACAATTCTCTTGAAGCATTTAAAGCTGAAAAGTAAACGCTTTGTACCATTCTGTTCATCTGTTAAGTGATTGACACAACAGTATGCTTACTTTTTGCAGAAAAATGATTTTTTCTAAATATTTTGAATAAAAAATAACTGAACGAAAGGTTTTTGGACTAATTTTTGATTTCATTCATAAATTGAATCTTGTTCGATATAAACGCTTGAAATTTTGGTCGAAAGCTACTTTCAATAGTCTCAATTATAGACTTTGCTGGTGGGAGATTAAAAGAGCTAACTTTCATACGATTTATATTCTGTAATCTAAAGAGTTTGAAAATGACCTAGAAAGGAACATTTAAGGTTTCTGGGGCGTTATTTCTGCTTAATTTCGCTTTTATTGGTACTTTGTGAGCGAAAATCAATTTTATTCGACATAGAATCCAATTAATTATCAAAAATTTTTTCCAGTGTTCATCGGAAAGAGAGCTTGTGACTTTTTTTTTGAAATATGATCATTTTTATACTCACTCGTCGTTACTTTTCATCTATTCTTTTTGCATTAATTTTGTCAGGCAAGCATGCTATTTCTCACTTAAGATTGATGACAATTTTTTTGTGATTATTTTTATTGTTTGTGGGAACTTTTTTGGCACAGTTTTTGTTAGGGTTTTTTTCTCTAGGAAGGCTGTTGCAAATAATAATTGCCGAAGGAATTTCAACTCTGTTCTCTAAGTTTTATTGCTTGAAGCAGTCGAAGACAAAGTGTTGTGACAAAAAGACACACAACACACCTATATTCTTCTGGCCCCTCCCCCACATCAGCCATCACCCCCCACCCCCCCATCACTATCCCTGCCCATCGTTCAGGTTGTAAAGACGTGGCCCATTTCAACCAAAGATTTCCCACACCTTTGTCCCCATCGATTCCCCCTCCACGCACACCTGGTGCACCCCCTCCCCCCGTTGTGCTCATCTCACGCCCCTTCAATTAAGGTAAAGCTAGCCTCACTAAAACGTAGCTAGCTACTGACGAAGCCAACCGCTTGCCGGTCGTTTGAGAGCACTTCGCCCGACGTTAGTCGGTTATGTTTTTAGTATCCGCTTTTCAACGTTTTTTGTAAAAAGATTTGCACATGACGTAAAGTGTGGAATTTTGAATTCAAGTTGCTTCAAAACAGCTTTATGTTAGTTTGACTGGAGATGCTGATATCAGCTATTGGTTGCATTCTAATTTAAAGTATGAAGAGTGCTAGTGCTGTTGATTATCTGAATAGAGGAGATAAGGAGGCTCGGTATCGTGCTTTTGCACATAATCTTTGACCCCGCTCATCATTTTTTTGGATCAATTTATCCCAAAGGACGCAGAGATTGGAATTTTTAGTTTTATAGGTTTAGGTAAAATAATCAAATTTTATGTTTTAAAGCAAATTTCTCAATCATTGATGACAATTTTTCTTTGTTTTTTTTGTTTACGTGAACCTTTTTTGCGAAATTTCTGTTGAGGTTTTTTTCTAGGAAGGCTGTTGCAAATAATAATTGCCAAAGGAATTTCAACACTTTTCTCTAAATTTTCTTGCTTGAAGCAGTCGAAGACAAAATGTTGTGACACAAAACACTTACCTATTTTCTTCTTACCCCTCCACCACATCAGCCGCCCCCATCACTACCCCTACCCATCGTTGAAGTTGTAAAGACGTGGCCCATTTCAACCGAAAACATCCCACACCGTTGCCACCATTAAGTCTCCCTCCACGCACCCCTGGTGCACCTCACCCCCCCCCGCCCGTTGCGCTGATCTCACGCCCCTCCAATTGAGCTAAAGCTAGCCTCACTTAAACGTAGCTAGCTACTGACGAAGCCAACTGCTTGCCGGTCGTTTGAGAGCACTTCGCCCGACGTTAGTCGGCTATGTTTTTAGTATCCGATGGACTTTTTAAGAGCAGTCAGTTCATACGACCAAGTCTCGTACAACACCAAAGGTGTTGGTAATCCTTGAAAATGTGAAACAAAAGATTTCACCGTTTTTTGAAAAAAGGTTGGCACTTGACGTCAAATGTGGAATTTTGAATTTAAGTTGCTTCAAAACAGCTTTGTTAGTTTGACTGGAGATGCTGATATCAACTATTGGTTGCATTCTAATTTAAAGTAAGAAGAGTGCTAGTGCTGTTAATTATCTGCATAGAGGAGATAAGGAGGCTCGGTAATGTGTTTTTGCAAATAATCTTTGACGCCGCTCATCAAGTTTTTGGATCAATTTGTCCCAAAGGACGCAGAGAATGGAATTTCTAATTTTATAAGCTTTTAAAAATTAGGTAAAATAATAAAATTTTATGTTTTAAAGCAAATTTCTCAAAAAGCCATTTTTTTTCAAAGATACATCTGATTGTACAATTAAGAAGGTTCTACATTCAGCTGCTTGGCGGTATAAATCACAAAAAAATAAGTTGAATAAGTTGCTTTTTGAAATAAAACTATTACCTCGTGAGTTTGATTATCGGAAAAAACTGAAAGTTTTTTAAATTTAATCTTTGATAAAGAAAGCACTTTCGAGTTTGTAAATGGTGCGTAAATCTACAATAATAATAAAGTCCATCTCTAATTTCTTGGCGCGCTATCAGGATTAAAAAACATCAGGAGATTCCAACATAATAGTGGCACGTGCTCTGTAATTGGGGGTGCATAACGTAGTGTTGGGCACAAACGAAAAAGATCTGGATATACCAAAACACAAAGATCAAACAAAACAAGAACAAGATCAAAACAAGAAAGTGTTCTTAAACCGTGAAAAAATTTGAGAAAATTAGTGATGCCTGTGTCTTTAAATTTTCTAAAAGCGTTCAGACTACTGCTTTTTGGAGCCCAAATTGATTTATTGTAGCCTGATTGAAAAGCGGATTAGACATGTCTTAACTGAGATTTACAAAAGAACAACATGGGCGGATCTCGAAGAGCGGTTATCCGTTTTGAAAACAAATAAGTTTCGTAAATTGCAAAAAAAATTAAATGAAACTAATAAAGAATTTCATTTATATTACAATATAGGACGTTGCGAAAATATAGGACGTCATAGAAAATATTATGAAAAATTTGAACGCCCCTTCGAAAACAATCCTGAAAGATTCAAAATACCTCCGCTGACCATCAGCTCAATTAAAAGCCAGGCCGACAGAAAATCTATTTATTCAATTTAGAGAAATATATTTTAAAAAATTAATCTTGGTTTAATCTTGAAATAGCAGCGGAAGTAAAAATAGCCCCAATTTGAGCTTATGAAGTCGGTGCCAGCAGTTTTGTGCACTTCGACAATTGTGAACAAATTGGGCAAAAAAATATTTGGAAACATTTTTCACGAAAATATGCATAATTTTGGAATACTTAGCCGAAGTTTAATCGGAAAAAGTCATCATTCAGTTCAGCAACTTTCTTTTTTCTTTAAAGGTAATGCCAATAAAGCTGTTGTTAAAAATTTTAACATAAAGCAAAACCGATTTTAATTTGAGCAAACGTTTGGAAAATGTGAACAGAAAAACGAAAATTGGCAACAGAAAAACCGAAATTGGCTGAATGTTTTGAGCGAAATTATGGACCTGGATGACTCCTGAAAAAGAGGAAATTGAATAAAAATCTTATTAATTAACATTTCTACGCTTGATGGGACTAATGATGATTCCTGCCATACCTTTTTTATGTCAAACACCGATGGACCTGAATTGACTGAACGAAATAAAATCAGTTGGCATATAGTTCCTCCCCCTGGTAAGTGCGGTTGGAACAAAAACGTTAATTAATGAGTTGGTATTCATAAGACGTGAGTAAGGTAATTCGATTAGTAAGCAGATCCTGTTTTTGCTTTACGATCTTATACCTTTCAAATCCGAGAGAATTTCAAATCAGATTTCATTTTGCCAATTTTTAGCATTTGTTGCCATATAAGAAAGTTGGAATAAAAAACGGTATTATGTAAGGGAAAACAAATCTGATCACTAAGGGATTAAGCCAATTATGAGGTCATTAGTGAGAATTTTTGAGAAATAACTAATTAAAACTTTACGTTTTTTAATGGAGTTTGTCTGATGTCTCATAAAATGAAAGTCTGGTCTATATCAAACAAAATATGTCACATCCTAAATTTTTTTTAACCCTTGAGCAGTTTTGACTTGTTCTGAGGTGAAGAAGCATGCAAAATTGCTGTGCTATGCGTCGAGTAAATTGGGTCATTGTTCGTTAGTAAAAGAATGCTGGATCTTTTCCGTTTGTGCCCCCCCCCCCCCCCCCCCAGTTACAGAGCACGTGCCATTACATAGTAAATCATTATGTAAAAATATGGCACGTGCATCTGGGGGGTGCAAATAATATGCGCCCACTAAGCTGGGGGAACAAACGGAAAAGATCCAGAATACTTTTGGTATCCGCTCGACTATGAGCCATTTCCATGTTTGAGAATTTTTAGAAACAGTTTGGCTTTTAGGACACTTAAATAATTTGCATTCACAATCAGTGCAATTTTCAGTCTGAAGGTTATATCTGAAGCATAATTCTAAGCTTTTAATCTTCTCTTTGTTTTCAGGGGAGTTATGACAATGAGGCTGAAATAATGAACAACAAAGCAGCCGCCAATTGGTCCCCGAAAATGGTTTATTCGTTCACGTTGCTGTATAAAGTACGTCACCTCACAATTTTACGATGTGACATGTCGAAACTTTGACATTGAATTGGGATCTCAAAGGAAAACTATCACCCACGTAGCACCTTGTATAATACAGTCATCATTCACTTTCTTGGAAGTTGAGAAGAATCATCGATCCAATATGTGGGTTAAAAATCTCCGGTCTTTATCTCAACTGATTCTGATTTGTAATTTGGTCTCAATTCCAAAGCATCTAACAACTGCATGTCCGTATTACTGTACTTGTTCGCAATCAATGAACAGATGCAGTGACTTCGAGGGCAATTTGCCCAGTGCAGATCTGATGCAGGCGAGTGGCGGGGGTGGGTCGGAAGGAGGGATCCGGTGGGATTTCTCGACGGGCAACAATATATCCGTGATTAATGTTGATTCCTTCGAGGGATTGTCAGATGTTACGTATCTGTAAGTTGACATTTAACACTTCAGTTGCAATTCGATTAGATTTTGAACCCTAGTTTTCATTTTGAAATGGTTTCAGAATATATTTTATGATCAAGACTTATTTGCAAGGGCTTTGCTTTAGCTGAATGACAAAAATTCTAACTAATAAGTTTTTACTGACAATTTTAACGGAAAGCGCTTGGCTCTTTGACTCTGATTGAGATTTTGGGCTATTGCGCATATTTTTTAATATTGCCGAACATATGCGCTATTAAGTTAGACGTGCTCTCTAAAATATCGTCGGTTTATTAGAGCGTGATCTTAGGCTGTTACAGAAGTGAGAACCTTTGTTAGTCCCGTTTTATGACTTTGTTCTGTGACGTATTAACTGAATCACCCATCTGTACTATTCCTTTTGAAACGGAGCTTAATTACGGATTGGTGTTTAGAAACCTGAGCCACAACAATATCGAACAAATACCAGACGGTGCATTCAAACCCCTCAAAAATCTCCAAATTCTGTAAGTACCTTTCCTGTTTATTATACATGATCTCAATCCTCCATGACAACAATAAATAGTTCACTTTTCCTTTTCTTACGCACACTTTAACCTGTACTTGTTATATGTTGATACGTAACGTTTGGGTGTTTATGGTGAGCGTTTATTGCGTATTAAGTTGTATTAGGGGTATGATATAATGCAGTTCAATTTGCGGTTCTGTCTATATTGGGTGAAATTATCCGGAAGCGGTCAAATCTTAACCGGAATTGAGAAGGAATACTTGGGCTCAATTGAAGTGTTCCTTCAGTCGCCTAAATTACACACTGCTACATGCTGGTTAAGGCCCCACTGTGCAATTTAGACGACGCGGGTATTTAGCCGACCATTTTTGTTTTAATTTATCACCTAGCTTCCTAATTTATGACTCAGGGGAAATTATTAATTAAACCTATAACTTCTGAGAAAACAAAGATCTTTTTTTTCACACAAATATCAAAAAAAAATGGTGATAATTTCCTTTATGCATTATTCGAAAAATTAATTTCTCTGATCAACTTTAAAGTTGATAGCTTAGCATACAACTTCAGCTAAGGATTTCGTAGCTAAGTTTTATATTCCATGGAAAATTTTCCCGAATTCAATTTTCAAGTTAGGTGTTTTCTACAAGCAATTTAAGATGATTAGAATTGTGTCCCATGCTGTTTCTGAAATTAGGAACTATCGGGTGATTTTTGAAAAATTTTGAGTACTGTATAGATTGGTGTGATACCCATAATCTGCCATTCTGCTCCTCGGCCGTTACTGGGAACTAGGACTGAAGTTTAACTTCTAGGCTACCCTTAATTGAATATCTTTCAAAGGATAGTTTAAACCGCAGCTGTTTTAAAACAAAAACACGAAACCTCGGCCAATCCTAATGTCCACATAATATGACTTTCATGTACAGCCCAAATAGTAGATAAATGTTTATAATCGCCCAAATGTAGTCACTATTTTCTCTTTCTTGGTAACAATGTAATTGTGTTTGTGTTATGAGAGAGAACCTGTTTGTTCTAAGTTGTCGACTGCTGTCAATTTGCAGATCAACTGCTGATAATTTATAAGACACTCCTTCAAATAATTACTTGTTTACAAGTTACAATTTGCGAACTTGAAATAAGCTAGGTGTTCGAGTAAGTTGCTACGGTCAATTGGTTTGCTAATGAGATTACATTTAAGTACTTTTCTGTTTGGTTAAGATTAGGTCTGAGCAGAATTTGTCATTGCTTGGCGAAAAGTGTGCCGATGTTTTCGCTGTCAAATTTCTCAAAAATGCACGAAAACAGCATGAACTGTTGTGCTTTATTGCAGAAAGTCCGGAAAATGCGCTTTTAGAGCCTTATCAATGTAAAAAAATTTCAAAAAGTTAGATGGAAATAGTTTCGTGACCTGTATGATCATGAAATTATGCTCAAATTAACTAAACAAAACTAACGAGTACTAATACCTGTTCTGAGTTTTTAAGGCATGTGTGTTATAGGGATCTGTCATACAACAAGCTCAAGTCTGTCCGCTGGAGGACTTTCGAAGGTCTCCGCAATCTCAAAGTGCTGTAAGTAAACTATTATATCCGATATTATCAGATTTAATGGTTGTATCCGAATGGTTGTCTAGTGGTTCTCTATCAACCTATTTTTTAATTCCAACTGTGAAGATGCTTTAATTTTTCGTATCAAGCTTGAATATTGTAAAATTTGAGAAAATTAATTTGAACAGTGAAAATCTTTTAAAGATTTTTTGGCAGATTTTTGCCTCTTAAATGAGCGTCAAAATTAGCAGGTAAGTTTTGCTGTCCAAATAAGTTTTTTAAGCTTTTCACAAATAGTCATTAACTTCTAAAAATGCAACCAAAAACAATTTATATAAACTGTTCATCTGACGATGCTTGAAAGTTTTCATACATAATGTTGCGACACCGCTCATTCCCATTTTAACTTAAGTATCTACCAAGTTTACTTCCATTGAATCCATCAAATCACACACTGTTCGAAAAAATTGGCTTGTGTCTAAAAATATTGTTAAAAATTCAAACAACTTAATGAATTAAATATTGCCGCGTTAGAAAGCCGATGGACCTGCCATTAATGTGACTACGAGACAAGGCAGACATAATCTGTTTTTTTAGTACACTTAGTAACAAAGTCGAATGAACAGCAGATAAAACCTGAATTAAACAAATCACTAGAAAGCAGAGACGGTCTGTCCTTAGTGAGATTAGGTTACAAGTCGACAGAAAGAAGAACATAAAAGTCATAGTTCAAATATCGCTTTTTTAAACCAAATAAATCCAGAAGTCATAGCCATAAATCTTCAACTACAATTAATAACGAGATTCAAATGTCACTCTTTAGGAAGTCGTTGAGAAGACAAATACATGCAAAGCATCTCACAAAATCTCTGTGTTGAAGCCATTGAAACCATAATCCATTAGATGAAAAGTTTATATGCTGATATGAGCCTCTTTTGAACAACAATGAAGCCTTTTTTTATAGGGATTATGAGAAGTGGCAGCAAAATTAACTACAAATTTTCACCAATATCAAAAACTCACCAATATTTAAGTTTTTTAAGTGTAAATAAAAGTCATAAAACCATCCATCAATCCAATAGAGATTAATAGTTACTTCACCAAGAAGTAGTTTGGACTTGACGCTGCTGAGAATATGTTACAAGTTGAGAAAGCGAAGAGCAAAACGACTTCGGAAATACATTGATAATAATGAAAGCCAATGAACCATTTGATATCAATTGAAAGTATTGAGAGTCACTTCTACCTCAATAGGAATTCATTGCGAACTATAATTACTCAGAATTTGTTATACGACTACAAAGAACAACAAAATCCGAGAAAAATTAGAAACAATATTTAAAACGAAATACAATAATGAAAAACAAAAATAAAAAATCATTTAAAGATTGCAATAAAATGTCCAAGCCAATAAAAACCAAAAACATGTGCTATTTTATACATTATGCATATACCTTATTCTTTGACGTGTCATCCAGGCGACATTGTCCATGCGTCATCCATAAAAATAAATGGGAAGATTTTAAAAAACGACAGTGCCTGAATAAAATCGTCTTTTTTATTCAAAAGTTAACGATTAGATCATAACCAGCCTCGCTCGCCTCTTCTAAAAACACTTAATCATGCAAAATCTTAGCGTAATATCTATAGTTTGAAGAAGAACTCTGACTATATCAAAAATAAAGGATGCTTTTCGTGTTAATATCAATCTACTTTAATAGAGAGCCGGCAAAATTTTAATTCCAGAACAATCTTATAGGAAGCAGAGTACAAACAGCCCTGATCAGAGTTTACAAAAATTTTACCAGCTGTATCTAAGTCTGTACCTCAGGCAAATTTGGAGAAAGTGGGCTAAAGAAGCAGATTTTGTGCTATTTATAATGCCGGAAGTTCAAAAATGTAGCCAAAATCATAGCCAAAATTGATTGGTCATACAGTCCGCCAATTTGTTCTCAACAATAACAAAACAATTTTTACTTGCAAAAATAATCAATAGGAGCAAAAGTTACGGAAAATTTTAAACCTCTAGAGCTCCTAAAGAACAAAATTAAAAAATTCTTTTTGATTTGATATTCTACGCTCAACCAGCTTTCTCATGATGCCACGCACAACTCTGCACTATGAATATAATTTTAGGCCAAAGTTTACTGAACAGAAACTAACCCCATTGGGCATAGTTCCTCCCCCAATATGGCGTTATTGAAACAATTATCGTTAAAATCTAAGTAATAATAGGCATTATCGAAGTTTTTGTTATTATGTGTTCAACATATACTGAATAAGTCAAAAATCTATAAGATGGATCATCAGTTCTTGGTAAAAGTTTGCCTAATTGGACAATGCTAAGCGTTAAGAAACTTGTCAATGAGAAGAAGAAGAGAAACTAACATTGATTTTTCTCAAAACGCTATAATTGCAAATCAATAAATTGCGTTGAGTCTCTCCGAAATGCGTTCAGATTTTTAACGCTTAATATTTTTAAAAGATTAACGCTATAATTTTTAAAGGTTAATATATAAAATGAAAAAGAAATGAATAAGAAAAGATTTGTAGTTCGCGAAGGGTATTTATAATTTCTGTTGAATTTTACGGATAATTGATTACCACTTTTTGATGGTTTTCCTGTCGTTCTTTCTAGTTTCTTTTCACCAATATAATTTTCCTTTTGTTGGAAGACTTTTGTTGATAAGAGATTTTACCTCAAATAAAGTACGATTAGAACACATAATTACAAAACGGATGATTTTCAACTCTTCAAATTTATTTAGAGGTTACCACAGGAGTTACTTTTTTTTTCAGTCAGGTTTGGCTGACATCGCTTTTCTGGAAAGAAAGAAAAGTGTATCATTGGTGCCTTATTTTAGCAATCGTCGTTCGTAAACGCAGAAAATTGTCGGTATTTTTGGTTTCAATTCAGCAAAAGCCCTCACGTTTCTTCTTTTGTATGTTCGGTTTTTAAACGTACGGAACCGTTGGTATGTTCGGTTTTAAATGCAGGATATCGCCAGTGTGTTCGATTTTTTAGATTCTGTATGTTAGGCTTTAAATGTAAGATAATCGTCAGTATTTCCGGTCTCTTAGATTTGGTATGTTTGGTTTCTTAGATTCGGTATGTTTTGTTTCAAACGTAGGAAACCGTCGGTGTGGTCGGTTTTAATTTCCAGGATTTCATGAGTCATTGACTTATATACTTGACTTCTCATGATCATATCAAGAGTCAGTGAGTGCGATTTGATGAATTGTTAATTTTTTAATTGAAACAAACCAAAAAATTCATATTTATTCAACTAGTTTTGATCAGCTCAAGAAAAAGTAATTAGTTTTCACTTTTTTCGAAATTGCCTTCAAGATGTACGTTTGAAACTACTGCATTTAGAAAGTTATCACATTCATCAGTTGACTACATGATGAATAGAAAAACTAAAATTGTGTACGGAAAATACGGTGAATCCTCACGTTTCAAACCAAACAACGAATCTATTGAACCGAACATAACAAATCTAAAAGACAACAGACCGGCGATTTCTTCCGTTTGAAACGGAACATTTTGAATATAAGAAACCATACATACCCACTCTTAGAGACCACAATTACCGACGATTTCTTACGTTTGAAACCGAGCATAGCGACAATTTCTTACGTGGAAACCCGAACATAACGAGCATTTATTGCGTCTTTTTGCGTTCTTCTGGACTAGGGGTAGCTCTTGAAAAAGTGACTGGTCTTTGAAACGCTTGCTTCACTTTAAAACACGCTTAGGTACTTGAGAATGCAATAGATGAAACAAAAACGCAACGATTATTCGAAACTAAACTGTTCTTCATTAGGATGAAACAAGCTGTTTCAAAACTTAATACGCTGGCAACCAGAGCGTAGCAACAAAAATTTAGCAAAAATCATTGAACTATCAATTTTAAAAAAGTCTAACCCAATATCACAGTTTTTATGTAATGAGCTGGCATTGAAAGGACGTTTAACAGCTGAATCTTTTTGTGTGCGTTACAGAAGCCATCAAACTCAAAAAACTTAAGTGATAGCGGCAATTTGGCTTCAATGGCTGCTGGCATCGCACAAAATTGAAATAATTAATCGCGCAAATTTTCGAGGTCATTATTAACGTAATGGTACTCTTTCGTTCAAAGACCTCATTGTAAACTCCCCCAGTTTATTTGCAGTTTATTTGCACGATTGGTAATTTTGAAAATATAACTAAAACTTCTATAACCTAACAGATTACCAAATTAATGGTGTTGATTCAAAATGTGTAATTTTGTAGAATAGCGAAGTATCAACCATTACGTGACCAATGTCCGAAAAAAATTATAAATAAATTCTGCGTTTTGTGAAAATGCATGACCCGAAACGTGTCCCCAATCTTCGCAATTCAGATGCCACTACTTTGGACGATGGGATTTACTTGAATTTGCTGGAAATAATTTACTTGTATCGTTGAAAGGGCTCTTACATTTTGTCATAAGTATTCACGGATAATGATTGCCCGAGTTTTTGTAATTACTTGAGGCCCAATTCAAACATGCAATTGTTCTTAAGAACAATGATATGTGGAATCACAAAACTGCTATTTGTCCTCTTAATCTGCAACTGGTATATAGAGGGAAATTTTGAAATTAATCACCAATTTCGCTTTCTTTCATTTCGGTCTAATTGACGTTATCATAGTTATTTGAAAAGAGTAACTTAGTGTTGAAACTACTGACTTTAGCATGGTAATGAGTCATAAAAGATTGTTCAAATTTTTCACGCTGGCCCGAAAAACACGCTCTGCGAAAAATGAGAGCACATATATCCAATTTTGAAGCAAAGTTGAACTAGCTTAGTGTTACCCGTTTTCACACACGCTTACAACTCTTATCTGAAAACATAGTTCGCGAAAAAGCCCAACACTATCGATTTTGTATGCCGGATGTTTCGGACATTGGCCACGTAATGGCGTGTTTTAATCAAAGCTATTGATCTTTGTTGTAAACAAAACCTGAAAGAGTTAGCTTTAATCAATCACAGAGAATTTTAATTCCAAAAAAGGAAAACCTAAAAACTCGTATTTTATTATTTACTATGAGTTTTGGAATTTTCACTGCTCTGGATGATAACAAGTTCATAAAATTACTATTTGTTCATAGTGAATTTGAATTAGCTTTTTATCTATAAACTAACAAAAAAATTAGAAAAAGCGTCAACACGAATGGAAAATTAGAAAAAGCGTCAACACGGATGGAAAATTAGAAAAAGCGTCAACACAGATGGAAAATTTTCATATTTATTTTGCATTGAGTTTGGTATGGTCTAACAATTCGGCAATTTTTTGGGAAGCGAAGGTATTACGCTAATGGTACTGTGATGCGAAATAATTTCTTAGTACAATTTTTGACCTTCCACTTTTTCAGAAATATATCACATAACCTCATCTGGTCATATCCGGACCCCCATCTGTTCGACAATCTGACTGGCCTCCAAGTGCTAAGCGTGGCTAACCCCTTTCTCTTTTGCCAATGTTCATTCCTCGAGGGCATCACACAACTCAAAAACAGGTCTCTGGACTCCAAAAAGAAGCAGTCACAACTCAATCAAAAAGAACCAGAATCCGAAATTTTAATATCCAAGGACTCAATTTGCAATGACAATTTAGAACCAGGGATGCCTTTAGTTGATCAATTAGCAATTTATAGTGAGGCACGAGGAGAGAACGCTCTTCTATTGAACAATCGGTTCTCGGATTCAGTGGATGTTTGCGAATCAGGTTTGTTTTGAGACTGAATAATTTGAGCAAAAGCAACAGTTTAAATTTCCCTTTTTGATTAAGCGTAATACAGGCACCGACGGCCTGATTATGAAAACCTGATTAATTGCTCTCAAACGAAGTTTGTAGCAATTATATTAGTCCTGTCGGTCTTTTTTTTATGCGATTTTTCGCTTGACCAATTTTTCGTCTGACGCTTTTGACTTTTCGTCCTCAAAAACGGGATAAACAGGTAGCGCCCAGCGGGCATTAAGTGCTCTTAGAGCCTTTCAGCTCTGTTTCAGCTCAAACTGTTTTGGAGACTTATACTTATACTTATAGTGTGAAGGGCGGATCTTAGAGGTTGAGACACCTCCCCCCCCCCCCCCCCCCCCCCCCCCCTGTTGTCCCCCCACCCCACTATTGCCCCCCCCCCCAACCCGCTGTTGCCCCCCAACCCAGTGTTGCCCCCCATAAGCCCCCCGGTGCACCCCCGTGGCTAGCTACTGACGAAGCCAACCGCTCGCTGGTCGTTTGAGAGCAATTCGCCCGACGTTAGTCGGTTATGTTTTTTTTTCAAATATATCTGGCATCTGAGAAAGACTATCACGTGCTTTAAGCGTGTCATGAAGGATACCGATTGTCAAGTGAATGATATTATTAATAGCTGCCGTCAGCCCCTCAACGGCTATTATTTAGGGGCTCTGCTTTTTTTACAATTCAAAATTTGAATTGTATTGGGGGCGCTGTCTGTTTTTTTACGACTCGGAGAGGAGTATTGGTGAAGCGTCTTTTTTATCGATAATTTTTTTGGAGTATTTAAAACATGATGTAAAAGTCAATGCCGCACATGAAAACTAAGTGTTTAGGTCAAACGGCTGAACGAATTGAAGAAAAGAGAGTGATTTTTTTCATAAAGCGCTTTTGAGAGAGCGACAAAATTAGGTGTGAAAAAATTTTCGCTAAGCGAGTAAAATATTTTGATAACGTGCAGCTTTTTGAAGCAGTTATTTAATTGCAACTTTATTAATAGCCGCCCTCATCTTCTCAGCCGGCTATTATAGCGCGCCTATTTTTTTTTACTCCGTCGAACTTTTTTTCACTTTACCATTTTGCCGCTTTTTCAGCATTTTGCGTGAAAACTTTTTAACTTCTCTAGGCTAGTTTCTCTTCTCTCATTCTGCTAAAAGTGAATTTGAACATCAGTTGCTCAGCAAAGCAATTCAAAATGAACAGAGTCAAAAAAATTCAAAATGAACAGTCTAAAAAACTAAAGTCAGCAATAGAAACGGGATAATCCCATAAAGCCCAATTTTAGATGCCCGCTATTTGAACGTCGTTCCTATAAGTTTTATTTACCATCTCTTATGCTTATTGGTATTGATAGTAACCCCTGTAGCCTTTCTCTAAGAAACAGAAGTATGTTCAACTACGAAATGCCATCAAAATAAATCTGACTTAAAACATGTTTTTGTACAAAATTTTTTTTTCGATATCTTCTATTCTTTCAATCCCAATCATGCTTATTGGAATCAACGGCGGCTATTTTCCGGCAATCTGCCGCGTTTATTTTTTTAAGTTAAATGACTTTTCTAAACCAAAGTAACAAATAATTTTACGTTTAAGAGAATTTTTGACTATCTCAATCATAGTTTGATTTTGAGTGTTTTATATACAAGCTTCAGATATTTTTGATTTCCCTGTTTTAGAGGCTTTTTTAATGGTTTTTGTCCTCTTCTTCGTGTTTCCAGTATCTGAGGTTACAATTTTGGCTGCCAATAATAATTCCATGTTTAACTGTTTAGTTAGAGTTGTTCACGGGGTTTTGGTTACAAAGCGGAAGCAATTAAAGGTTTGACAGAACATATTTTCATGAAACTAAATTGCTCATTTCTGCAGTTTTTGTAATTTTTTGTTCTTGCTCGCGTTTTATGTGTTTTACAATGCGTTTGAGTGTTGCTTAGCTGCTCAATAGATCATCAGGAACCGTTTCTGAACTGTTTGTTGATAACAGTTATCGAGACTTACCATTTTTCAGTGAATGTTATTAAAAGCTTTAAGATTTTTTTTTAATTTTGTTTTTCTAACTATTTCGTTTTGCTCAGTTTTTTAGAGATGTATCCTCTGTTTTATTTAACCCATCGATTGTCAATTTTTGATCTAAATTAAAATATAGATGACAATTTATCCGATGGTCCTGGAGTTGCAACATTTACAAAATTTTTCAAGAAAATATTTGCAAAAATAGCCTTTTCCCTGATAATTTGTTTACTCCAGTTGTTGTTTCAAATTGAAGAGTATAATGAAGTTACTAGTTTTGCCAGTTAGTGGTTGGTTGGCTGGTGAAAGTTGTCCTGTACTGCGAGTCGATTCCACAGTCTTCCGGCTATGTTTTTTAAGACCTGTTCACACATTTTCATGTTTGAAGTCAAATTCGGGTAGTGATTTTGGTCACGCCGAAACTGGAAGTGGAGCGGAAAAGCGAGTGGTTTTGCGGCGTGAATTTTCGTACTCGAATTTTAAAGTAGAGTGAGAAAACAGCGTTTGAACAAAAATTCGCTTTCTCGGTTTTTATTTTTTGTTCACACGCGGCAATTTGATTCTGATTTTTGCTGTTTGTTCATTGCTTTTTCTAAATGTTTTTCCGAGTCTATTCGTTGTCCATTCTAGTTTTTGTTTAGTCAATGAAAATTACTTGTCCTGCTATGTTTTTAATTCGCTTTACCTTTTGATCACGTTTTTCGTTTCATATAATCCACGATTTTCACGCTTGACTTCTGAATTACTCAGTTTCAACTGAATGAATTTTAAGTCGTTTCACTCATTGAATTACGCAATGTAGTGAAAGCAGTCATAGTCAAAGGAGCAAAATCAAAAGAAACGATGGAGCGCGTTCATTAAGTCATAGTGCATTATAGGCTATCAAAGTTCATGAGAGCGATTGTTAGCTGACATTAGCAGTAGGCTTAATAGCTTTCAGCTTAGAAGCTGAATTAATTATAGTTTAAGAATCTAACAAACTACACCACAATTTAGAACACTTTTTGACAAAAGTTCTATTTTCTTTTTTACTGTTCCAATCCCAATGCACATAAAGCGCGTCAACGTCGGCAATTTTCCGACAATTTGCCTGTTAAGTAAGTGTCTTTCTGTCTTTAGATGGTCAAGTGGAACTAAAGCTACCCATCTATGAACTGGTACCTCCTTCGGGAACTACTCAACTTGTCTTCGAGGGAGACTCTGTTACCTTAAACTGTTCTGTGTCCTTGCCATCTGCTGACCTGGAGGTTATATGGCGTCATGGGGACGACGAGATTGCGAGGAGGAAGAACAAAAGGGAGGAGAGGGAGATGGGGGTGGAAGCGGAGACGTGGGAGCACAAAGCTGTCACTTACTTCTCAATAGCAATTACTAAATTGGATATCGAGTCACATTCGGGACAATGGTTGTGTATGGTAAGTTGGATTAACTTTTAACATCGATCAGAGTTCGATGTATGTGAAGTAATGGAGCAATGAAAGGTAATGATGTTTTACCTGGCAACTTAACAGTTTTTGACTATGTCGCCGCTTTTTCTGACATAATTTTCTGAGAATTGCCATGTTTGCTGCGGTTTTTCAGACAAAGTTTCAGTTTAGTTGACTTAATATCCTGAGATTTGGCAAATTGGCTGCGAGTGTTGACAAGTTTGCTGGTTTGCAGATATTCTTTGAATAAATTGAAGCAGGAACAGAGGTCCAATTTTACATCTTTTGGACCTTCTGGTATTTGAAAAAGTGATCAGATATGTTTTAAGAAAAGCAACCGTAGGAAATTAAGCAATCCTGTACTGGATTTGTACTGAAAATTTGTTAACCATCAAGATTAATTGTTCGGTGTGGTGGTTTCAGATTAAGTCCACTTTGACGGGAGAGATGTTGCTGCCCTCGAAGTCTGTGCATCTGATAGTAATGGAGCACGGTGCGCTATTCTGCCCCAGGCAGACGATGAAAACTACTCGCGGTCACTTGGAGTGGCCAAAGACAATCGCAGGTTTGTTCAATTACAAACATAGTTGAATCATTTCATCATTGTAGAGCATGCAATTATTTGCCAGTAAATTTTCACGTGAGAATGAGTCCGTGAACAACACGAAGACACAACAAATTCAGAGCAGTGTCCTAATTGTAAATTTTGGAAATCTACGTCGAAGGTCTGATTTAGTGTATATCTGATCTGTCATGCATAAATAAACTATTAGGGTTTTCGTATGAACTAATACTGCCTGATGCATTTTTTCAGTTTAACATTATCTATAAAATTTTGAGATACATGATGTTGGCAGTTTATATTGACACAAATTCTGGTCTGTGAAGATAACTATTTGTTTTTCAGGTTATCAACAAGCCCTGCCTTGTCCTTTGGGTCGCTCTTCCCTATCTGCGAAGGAACCAGTAGCAACAAGAACCTGTTCCGAAGAGGGTCAATGGGGACCAGTGGTGTTGGATGTGTGTGAATTCATGAGTCACTACTCGAGTCAGATCACACAATTGTACATGAAGTCACAGCAAGTCATGGCTAAGGTCCGTTCCTTTAGGATTCTATATAGCCGCGGTGTACATTTTGTTGTATTAGTTTTCGGGGGTCTTTCCCATTATAGCCCCTTAGCTCCTCCCCCAGCTTAGTGGTCAGATAACCTATAGCCCCCCTCCCCTCCCCAAAAAAACAACATGGTAATTATACCATAATGGGGGGCTATAATGGAAAAGACCCAGTTTTTGCGTAGTTGTGTACGAGAAGTAATGATTCTTTTACCAATCATTAGGGCAACTATCTTCCTAAGTTTTTCCGGAGGGCTATGGTTCCTAATATAGTTGCATGGGTTTAAGGCAAAAAGGATTAGCTTTGCTTAGACTCTACCAACTTATAATTAAATGTGATAGATTGGAACGGTATTAATTTTCAGCTGCCTCAGTTTGGTCTGCCTTCTTCAACTGATCCAGACGCCCTTGATATTGAATTTGAAGACCAACAGACATCTGGATTAAGTGCTGCTATGTTGTCTATCGCACTGCAGCTGTCGAATGTGACCTCGTGGAGTGCAGTGATGGAGAATGGAGAGGACGTACAGTACACAGCTCTCACTGTTCACAACCTCTTCCATTTCATGAACTTGACTCGCAACTTTGATTTGACAGTAAGTGTAACATGATGTACGAACTGTGCAGTTTCAAAGTCATTTTAGGGATCTAATGAATACGAGAATTATATGCTAGGGAAAAGTTGGACACCTGATGTACAGCAGAGGTTGTTTCTGAGGTTTATGAAACCAAAATGTATTTCCGGCTATATTACATCAGACTGTGAAAATCCTAGAAATTGTGAATCATTTTAGAACAAGAAGCATCTAGCCTTTGTTTACCGTATTTTATGGCAGTTAAATTCTAAACATGATAAAAACATGAGTTTGCCAGAAAGTTTGAACAAGTTGGATTTATCAATGGGCAAAAATCCTGTCATGCGTATGTTGTTTCAGATAATAGAGTGTTTAATAGACACAGTGTCCAATGCAATGTCATTCAGTCCTCACCTGCTACTCCAGTCTGAAGAGAGTTTCCACTCCTGTTCTATGATGACTCACTACCTGCACGAGGCCATTTTTGCAACTGTCAATCAGGATACCTACACTGCAGTCTACAGACGCAATGCTCACAACATCGCCATCAGGGCCTTTAAGATACACGATGTCGGATCATTCACAGGTATCCAAATTGCCGTTTGCTTTACTTGGTTGGAAAAAGGGTCTACTTCATGGTAACACGTCACGACTCCATGGGTAGCTCAAATGAAACAAAATTGTTCCAATAAGTTTGTGAATTAGATAAATTATGGAATGGAAATATGCAATTGTTGTGCTAAAGAGCTAAGCAACCTTACGATTTAGTTTGCATTGACGGCAAGAAGCAAAGCTACTAAAATGCGAGATAAATTTCGTGTCCTAATTAGATTGTTTTATGTTGTGCTTTAAGCAACATCTCAGATAAAATATTGATAGATTAGGACGACTGTGCGTTCATGACATGTTAAATTTGTGGAGGAGTTCTTCAAAATTCAGTCAAGGTTCATCAATTGCGCTCTTCTCAGACTGGTTGCAATTTCATATTTGAACATGCCTTGTCTGCTTTCTTTTTTGATAGATTCTTGCCCAAAATTTTAATGTTTTTTGTGTACAGAGAGTTCTGTTTCAGGCTATACATGTGCTTTATTGGTGTCGTCTTCATCCAGTGGCAGCAGCAGTAGCAAGTTGACCTCTTTTATGGGAGCCTCGTTCAAGACGAACGCTGCTCTTGAATGTCAAGATGGAGTGCAACAGAATGTGTCAACATTGAGAATGGGCCATTCACACATCAACAAGCTCTATGCAGGTATGCTACTTTAGTTTCTGCGCCCTGTGTGATATTGGGATTTTAGATGGAAATGGGCAACTTCTACTTTGATTGTGGTGCCTGGTGTATTAATTCACCTCCGTCATTTTTTTAAAAATCAAGGTTATAAATTTCAGTCAAAATCGGTTGAAAACAAAGTCTGAGAAACATAATTTTTCCTGCAATCGAATGAATTTCTTGGATGACCTTGACCTAATAAAAAATCCGAAAGAAAAATTTATCAATTTGTTTTAAAGTCTGTGTAATTTGTCTGTAGGAAAAATTAACCCGAAAATGTTTTTTAGCTGTGAAAGTTGCCTCTCCCTACAAAAGAGCTCAAACTGACGAAGGGGAATCGAGGGGATCTTCAACATCCCCTAAGAACCGGAATGACAAATTTTTCAAACTGCAGATTGTGGTGTTTAGAAATGCTAGCTTGTTTCCCAGTGCAGACACGGCGATCGTGAGTCCTGTGGCATCTGCAAAAATTGGTCAGTATTCAATTACTTGTTGCAACGTTTTTCATATTGCTTCATAGATCAAAGCGATTGATTTAGATTAAGCAGCTGAACTCAATTGGCGGTAGCTCACTACTAAAATTCAAATGAAAAATGCGCCAAAATTGTTAACTTTTTTCACTTTAAATTTTATTAATAGCCGCCCTCATCTATTCAGCCGGCTATTATAGCGCTCCTATTTTTTACAATTCAAAGAATTTGAATTGTATTGGGGCGCTGTCTTTTTTTTAAGATCTGTTCACACATTTTCATGATTTTTGAAGTCAAATTGGAGTAGTGATTTTGGTCACGCCGAAACAGGAAATGGAGCGAAAAAGCGAGGGGTTTTTCGGCGTGAAATTTTTTTGCTCTAAATTTAAAGTAGAGTGAGAATACGGTGTTTGAACAAAAATTCGCTTTCTCGCTAGTGGTTTTTTGTTCACATGCGGCAATTTCACTTTGTTTTTTACTGTTTTTTCGATTTTTTGGATCGGATTTTTTTCTAAATGGTTTTTCCAATCCATTCATAGTCCGTTTTAGGTCTAGTTTTTTTAGTCAATGAAAATTCTTTGAATTGTACGTCAGGACTTGTCCTGCTATGTTTTTTTTACAATCCAAGAATTGGATTGTATTGGTGCTCTGTCTTTTTTTTTATTTTTGTAAGATGTTTTCACACCTTTTTTCATGACTTTGAGCTTTCAAAACGGGATAAACAGGAAAAGCTCAGCGGGCATCAAGTTTCTGTAGAGGCCCTTAGCCGCGTTTAGTAGTTCTACAAGTACTTCGAGTGGTGAAGCTACTGGGAAGGCCGTAATTCAAGGTTAACAGGTCATTTTCAGAAGTTTTTGAGCCCAAAATGTGGCAATTTTTTTGTCTTTTTCTCGGATTTTTGCAAGACGTAATTACTTTTTATGGCAATTTTAAGAGCTATATGTATTGCTATCCAAACATAAACACGGTAATTTATTTAATTTCTAAAATTTTTCAAGTTTTTTGAATATTTTTGTTGTTTCAGCTCTTGGTGTCACAATAACAGGTTATTTTATAGTTTCTAGTGGTAATGGAATGGTTTTCAACTTCACGAATTGTACCAATTTTTTTGATAAAACTTGCAGTTTTTTCCAATTTTGCGGCATTAATTGTCATTAATCAAGTTTTCCAGCTACATTGGGCAAGAAATCTTGTCTGGGATTTGCTAATAGTTTAATTCAAAATCTTTATTGGCCATGGCATAAGACAATTTTTTCAAGTTTTTGAAAATTGCTGTCAATTTTTTGGTTTCTCTAACCTGAACAGCCAAAACATTTCCTTTAGGTTTTGATAATAGGTTACTGCATAGTTTCGAGTGGTATGGGGAATGTGTTTCAAGATTTTAATATTACAAAAATTAGCGATTTTCAAATTGTAATTTTTTCTTTGACTTCCTGGAATTTTAGTCTTTTTCCTCAGCGGCCAGGGGTTTGCTGCTATTGAGTTTGCTAGTATGTTATTGCAGAGTTTCTAGAGGCAACAAAATAGTTTTCTAGTTTTTTAGATTGCAAAAATAAGTAATTTTTTAAATTATATTTGATTGTTTTCAAATTTTTTGAATTTTTTTGTCATTTTCTTAGTTTAACTATCTTTATTGGCCAACAAAACTTTTTAATATTGCAGATGAGTTACAAGACAGAACTCTACAGTAGAAAAATGAATTTGAACATTTTTTCCTGACTCATTTTTGAAAAATATCTTAAATTTTTCCTTTTCATTTGAAGCATTTTTCACATTTCTTTTTGAAGCATTTGTCATTTTTTTTTCGAGATTATCTACCTTTAGTGTCAAATTAATCTCTTTCAAGTCTTTTGCGTGAGTTAATGACTATATTGCATTGTGTCATAAATGGCCTTCAGGTTAAAAGCTTCAAGAGTTTTAGGAGTAATTGTTTTTTTTGTTTAGTGTGATTCTTTTTGTTTCTCAACTTTCGAGATTTCGACTTTTTGGCTGGGATTGTTCAATTGATCTGCTGGTCAGGTACATTAGGCCTGTATTTCATTCAATTCCTTGGATTGTATTTCAGGACTTGTTCTGCTATGTTTTTTTACTTCGTCGAATAAAAAAATGTTTCGCTTTACCTCATTTTGCCGCCTTTTCAACATTTTGCGTGAAATCTTTTTGACTTCTCTAGGCTAGTTTCTCTCTTCTCTCATTCTGCTAAAAGTGATTTTGAACATCAGTTGCGCAGCAAAGCAATTCAAAATGAACAGGGTCAGTATAAAAAATTGAAGTCAGAAGTAGAAACGGGATAAACCCATAAAGCCCAATTTTAGATGCCCGCTATTTGAACGTCGTTCCTATAAGTCTTATTTACCATCTCTAATGCTTATTGTTATTGATAGGAGCCCCTGTAGCCTCTCTATAAGAAACAGAAGTATGTTCAACTACGAAATGCCTTCAAAATAAATCGGACTTAAAAAAATATTTTTGTACAAAAATCTTTCTTTTTCAATATCTTCTGTTATTTCAATCCCAATCATGCTTATTGGAATCAACGGCGGCTATTTTCCGGAAATCTGCCGGGTATGTTTAGTGGTTAGTGGTATGTAATAACCTCTTGTTTTTAAATGCCGGTCAAATCATTTCTCGGTCTCTGTTTCAAATGTTGAAGTATTCAATATTGGTTTGCAGTATTTGGGAAGCGTGAAGCTTCAAACAGCAGCAGTAGCAGTAAGTGCTTTGCTTTCTTCCAGTTGATGGGATGCGTCATCCTTACTCATTACTTGTTTGTAACAAATTTATACCTCACTAATTTCTAGCTGTTTTGCACTGTGGAAGTACATCAATTAACACTAGCTACTATCTCATTCTCATCGGGTGCAATGTATCATTTCAATAAACACTTCTACATTTTTGAGTGATCTACAGTAATTCTGATCTGCTCTGGTACTGAAATCTAACTCGCAGTCTTAAGCTTAATCTGTGTCACCGGACCGTGACTTCTAGAAGTTATCTGGCTGAAAATTGGTGGGATAAACAGCGCAGTCCGAACAAAATAACACATAGAGAGGTCGAATGGAAGTCAGTTTTTCCCCAAGAAGAGATATTTATAAACAGCATCAGAGATATTTGATGATGATATCGTCATCATAGATATATAGATAGATGATATAGATAGAATGATATCGTCGATCATACAAATGCCAAATTATCTCTCGGTAAATTCAAATTGCTAATAGCACGCACTTATAATTCAATATTCTAGAACTGTTTAACCTTTCATTACAACCTGTGCCAGGGTTCTGTGTGGTGATTTGGCTTATTGAGAAACTGAAAGGGGTCCAAAATTGTCAACAATATGGCGGAAAGTTTTTAATAATTATAATATGATGTTTTACGCGCTCTCCTGCTGAAGATCTCTATTGGTACATTGGTCAAAAATATTCTGAACATTTGTTCTGAATTTTTTCTTAATACAAATGTTTGGGTTTCTAAGGATGTGTTTTCTTAAAGAATCAATAAAAAAGGCCTTTTGGAGTAAGATTTGGTACGCTTGTGCCATCGCTATAACATTATTGTTGTTGTGGATTACATCAACAGTGTTTGACAATATAAAATGTAATGTTAAAAGATTTTAAACCCGCCTTGATTTAATATTTGACTTCTTTGCTACTTTTGAACAATGGTTTTGTTTAGATGCTGTTGGCTCGGATCTCTTGTCTGATAATCTCAAGACTGAGCTGGAATCAACGAGTTCAACAGCAGCTAGTATTGAAAACAGAGTTCTGGAGAAAGCTCTAAGTGTAGATCTAGCTTTGTTCTATGGCACAGATGGAAGTGAGTTTGAATTATCATCAGGTGGCGGGTTCAAACTGGGGACGATGACTGCATGTACCTGGATGCCAGTAACCAAGTCTGATAATCGGAAGCTGAAAGGACCAGGTCTGGGAGGAGTGGGAGTTTTTGGACGTCACGGAGCGTGGGTGCCCACAGGCAAGTTTCGTTTCGGATATGAGAACAATTTTAGAGCGGAATTGCAGCAAACCCAGTGCTAATAAATCTTTTTAGTGCTTTCAAAAGTTTGACCAATGAATAATCGTATTACAGGCTATTTTTCTTTAAAAATAGGAAATTAGCTGATAATTCAGGGTAATTCCGACAAGTTTGGTTGATTTTATTAATCTTTCATCAAAGGTATTGAATTAATCAGGATTAACTGGGTTTCAGGAAGCCCATCGTGTCGTATAGTGGCGACCCGCCACAGCAATGTGAGCGAGGTTCAATGTGACTCTCTTGCTACAGTTGCCGTGTCAACAGTTTTGACTCCTTTGGATCACTCAGTGCAAACTGTGGATGCTGCTGTGCAAATGGGATGTGGCACTTGTATCGTGTTTGCACTCCTCGTCTGTCTAACTTACATCGTCTTCAAGAGGTACCTCTTTTGGGAGAATTTTAAATCGTAACAAGGAGGCTCGGTAATGTGCGTTTGCACATAATGTTCCGACCCCGCTCGTCTACTTTTTTCACTTAAATTGTCTACCAAATGAGGAAGAGATAAAAAATTAACATATCGTTCAACAAACCACTAAATGAATAACAAAAACTACCTTAGAGGGCTGTTGAGAAAGGTCATTAATGTGACTACCAGAAAAGACGGCGAGAAAAATCAAATAATTACAAATATTAATTACGACCAAAACTTGTCCATTTTTTATAATACTTAATAACCAAATCAAAATGGCATCAGATAAAACGTTTACAATAAAATGAACCTGTATTTCATTAGCAAAAAATATGGGGCTTTTACTCATTGCGACTTGGTAACTAGTCGACAAGAAAAGAGCAAAAGTGCAAAGTTTATAAAAATGTTGCTTTTTTAAAAGAATTTGCCGAGCTGAATAAAAACATTGTATCAACTGAGCTCATTGAGAGACTAATTTGCACCTTCATAGAAAATTATGCAGACCTTTCATTATCCAGGATATGTCATACGACTACAAAGAGAACGACAAAAGAGGCAAAACAAAATTCAAAAGTTGCACGAAAACGGTATCCCAGCCAATTAATCCTTAAGGTGTTCACTGAGAACATTTATGAAAATTCAATGGCGAATTTTTTAACGGGCTCGGTCCATTATTGTAATACTGTGATAAGAAAATAAAAACCTTTAAAAAATGTGCAAAGATGCAAAAGTCACGAATATTTTTTTAAAAAACTTGTACCAAGAACAAAGACTATTTCAGGAAAACAAAAAAATAATTTAAAGGTACAAATTGTGGTTCACTAGATAAGGGTTGTGACTTGTCTATGGAGATACTAAGCTACAAGATTGTTTAAGCTCAAAAATTCATCGTCTTTTAAAAAAACAAATATTTTCAAAGTTCATAAACAATTCCTTTCGCCTGTTATTAGGAAGACTGAGTTATAGGACTGTAAAATAACAATAAGTACAAGCAAAACTTGAAAGATGTTACAAGCAATCCGAAATCACAAGGTTGAAGCCATTGAAATTGTAAAGATTTTAAATTTTCACTCGCGTTTCTTTTGAACATCGTCAAGTTTTTTCTGTAAAAGGACTAACTCAAAATGACACCAGAAAGAACCACAAACATTGAAAAGTTTCTAAGACTCACAAAACTCTTAGGGAAAAATTGAGGAATACTTTTAATCTTATTGAAAAAAAAAATATTTGAAAGTCAATAGAACCATTAGCTATATACCGACATCAGTTAATAATTTCATTTATACACCTATAGTTGGCCTTTGAGAACTTTTTTTACCCAATATATGGCATGCAACAAAACAATAGCAACAAATACAGGACAATAAAAAAGTTGCCAAATTCTGCAAGAAAACGTCGCAGCCCTTAAAACCATAGGTTTTAAAAACAATTAATATGTTCAATTGTGTTAACACTTATTCAGTTGGTTTTTTCGGTAATGTGACAGATTACCAAAGAAATGAAAAATAGAACAGCAAAAATGGTTAGCCATTCACAAAAGTGACAACTTTTTAAAACTCGTAGTACCAAAACCAAAAGCCGTTGTTTAAAATAACATCACAAATATTAGTTTGTATCTTACAATGAAAGAATGTTTGACCTGTATTTAATAAGAGTTTGTTAAAAGTTGACAGAAATAAGATAAAATAAGTTCAAAAAAATCACTGAAATTTTCCTAATACAAATATATTCAATGTCATAAGAGACCTTGAATAACAAAAGAATGCATTTCATAGTTTCACTTACAACTCCTGAAGAAAGAGTTTGCATCTTTGATTAGTTACACTTAATAGTTAGGCTGCAAAAAGAACAACAATTAAAGGAAAAACACAAGATTTCAGTTGGAATAATACAACTCTTCGTCAAAACCATGAAAACCGTTAGATTTTCTCTGTAAACAAACTGTGTCTGCATTCAGCCTCATTTTAAGGTAAATGGGAGCTGTCATTAATTAAGACTTGAATTGAAAATCTTGTCTGTAATTAAAATTAAAAAAACAGTAAAAGCGAAATATTTTGAAAAAAAGGCAGCGCCCAAATAATGATTTAAAAGTTTCTGTTTGTAAGAATTCATAAATGAAGATCAGAACTATCCCTGATTTTGCCGCGCGCTTCAAAAATGACCCAATTGTTCCAAATCATGGCGATTGATTGAGATCAATTGTTAAGTGAACTATTTGAGAAATCAAAAACAATGATGCATTTCGTATGATCAGTGAGTTAATTTTGCAAAACTAGGTCTCTACTTCCGGGAAACTTTAACAAAATGGACCAAGGAAGCTTATTTAGTGCCATTTTTGATGAAAAAAAAAACAATCTTGAAATTTTCGTCAGAAATTTTAGCCTAAAAAACCTCCAATCGAACAATTCAGCACCGCTGTTATATCTCTAACGGTAACAATAACACCCTAACGTTATAAATTTTAACATATTTTGAATTTTTATAGCAAAACAGCCAAATTTAGCAAAAAGTTACCGAAAAGTGAATAAATTTCTCAAATATTTACAAAACTTTAAACCTCGATAACTCCCTGTAAAAAACAATTTCGAAAGTCTTTTTAATTCCATTTTCTAGGTTGCACGTGCTTTCTAATGATACCTCTCACAACTCTCTACGATGAATATATCGATTGGCCAAAATTGACAACAAAAAGACCTGTTGGGTATACAGTTCCTCCCTCCCCACGAAAGTGGGGGTCGGAACAATTATTCCTGAACTTCAGGAGCTAGAGTTTTAATTGTTTTTCTAAGAACCGTTTGCACATTGAAGATATTCAAAGTATTCGTTGAATTTGAACTGTGAAAATTGTATAAAGAATCAAATAATGAAACTGGGATAAGGCTTTTGTATTATCTATATCCGCAAAGCGATAGCGTTGGCTATTATTGACCTTCTCTTGGTTCTTTACATTCCAAATGATTTCAGTTTTTCTGTTCGCCGTCTTTTTTATGACCCGAAAAGGAGTAATGGTGATTATTTTTTAATTTGCAACTTCTAGTTTTCGAGGATGTGTTTTAGAGAAAAACAAATGTGCGCGCGTAAAAATAATTGTTTTGTGCAGTCAATTCGCAGAACATAAAAATCAGAGAATTGAGAGTGGTTTTTGATCGAGCATCATTCAGAAAGAGACAGATTTAGTGGTCTTTCGATTTGATTGATATTACTTTTTGGGGTATGTTTGTTAAAGAAATTGCGTTAATTTTATTCCAATTTGGCTCATTTTATCGGTTTTTTTGTTTTTTGTGCCTTAAGCTTTCTTGCAATTGTTTTTCTTGATCACCATTTGATGCAGAGCTATTTTTTAAGGTAATTTGACTTTTCAAAGTTTTTCAGGACCCTTTTCACTGAAATAAATATTACACATCTGCAATTTTTCTTGTTTTTAGTGGTTCTTTTTAAATTATTGTTTACTATAGCTCTGTTAGGAGTTGCGTGGAACACTGATTGAGCAGAAGAATCTTTATGGGTTTTACCAGAACAGTTGTGAATTACCGCGATAGCTTTTCCTAGGGCTTTTTTAAAATTTTTTTTTAATTAGCCTTTCATCTTTTGTCTCACAATATACCGTTTTTATTAATTCGTAGTCGCTTGAAAGCAAACCAACCATTTTTATTGAACGACGTCTTTTGCCAATATCTGTTCCGAAGTCGCAACTTTTGAAGAAAGTTTATCAGATAGTTTTTTCAGTTTTTATCAAATTTGGCATCAAAGATAAACACTACTTATGTGTATTACAAGCCTATGCAAAGTAGACATTCCAATTGACGGTTTTGGCCTTTACTTTATCACTCCGCAGATAAAGATTACAAAATTTATCAAAATTAATTTCACGAGATTTGTATTTTCAAGCTGGGAAGAACTAGCAAATGACGCTCTACTTTATTTCAATTTTTAAAATCATTTAAATGGCGCGGGAATATGATTTCGGTAACATGCCGACTTCAAAATGTTGTGAATCAGGGTTATTTCAATCTGTTTCTACTGTTGCATAGATTAATCTCATAGAAGGATAAGATTTCTCGGCAGTTTTTAATCAAAAAAAATTAGTTAATTAAAATTTTCGTTTGGCCGTTTTGATCCTTTAGTTACGCATTTTCTATTAAGTTATAGTTTTGCTCTTTGTTTTTGGTTTTTATCAGAATTGTAAAATTTTAAAAGGCAAATTTTGGTTTTAAAATTCATGTTCATTGTTGATAGCTAACTCTGTACTTCTCAGCAAAACGATCCAGTACTTGAGATAGTTGCCTTTGCAACCGCACAATCGGGTCTTCACTGTGACCTAACGAACCAACCTATTCGGGTTTTCAATTTACCTGTGGCAATTTGATTCTGCTGGAGATTTAGAAGTGTATCAGTCAGCTATATTTTAACTTTGCTCAATTGAAGCTGAATTGATGGGCTAAAATGATATTGATATTTGTTTCAGCTGTATATTTGCAACCGTCAAATCCATTCACGTGCTGATCAACTTCTGTGTCGCAATTTTCTTCTTGTGTCTTCTATTTGCGTTCGGTAACCTTTTTTCCCAAACATCGGACTCTTACATGCCAGAAAGCAGTGCGCCGGTTTACCTCCAGAGCGCTTACCTGTTCCAGAAGCAACAATCTCGTGCAGTTCCATATCTAGCATGTTCTCTGGTATTCGTGGCTCTGGACTACTTTCTATTATCAGCAGCTCTCTGGCTCATTCTGTTCAACCGGAATCTGTGCAGACAATTTGAAAAAATTGAAGAGAAACATGGTCATCAGCAATTGCAGCACAATCAGATGGGGGCGGCTGTGACCAATAGCTCGGGTAATGCGGGAGGGACTGGTGGTGGGGGTGGTGGCAGCGGAGGAGGTGCGGCAAAAAGGCAATCTGCGCTGAGCTCTAATAAAAAGCAATTCACTCATCCAGTCTATCGGTTCTACCTTCTATGTTGGGGTGAGTCAGCGTTTTTAAATTCTGTCTCGCTCTTCTGCAAAATTCTGGAGATTTAGAAGTTTTTTGCGCTTTAACTGTGTGACTACGTTAAAAAATATATGGACATTCTTATGATGTAATTTATGTTCTCTAAAAGCGCGCTTCTTAATTACTCTGCTCGCTGGGTGCAATTGATCAAGAAACGTGATTAAAATGATTAAGTTAATTGTGAAGTTGTATTGTGAGTTAATTTAAGTTGTTAAGTTAATTGTGTTTTGTAACAGTATGAGTCATTTTTTCCTCTCATGGTAGTAATGTTGTCCTTTGCAGGTCTTCCGTTCATAGTATGTCTGTCAAGCTCGCTCGTCAGCCTCAAGTTCTACGCTCGACAGACTGAAGGGAGGCAGACATCCTCAGGACTATTTTCAATGTCATCTAACAATAGTATGTGCTGGATGTCGCCAACCATTGCTGCGATCACTTCTTTCGTCCCAGTGGGACTATGCTGCATTATGTGCATTGTATACATGGTCAAAACTCTACTAATCATTCCTAAACTACCTCGAAAACTTGAAGTGAGACAGCAATGTTTCAACCCCACTGAACACACGCACCCTAACATGTGCTCTAACGGGCCCCTATACCTGGATGGAGAATTGGAGTTGAGTGCATTGACAGATAACGAATCGATGCACTCTTCTGTAATTTCGCCGTCTATCGCAGCTAACACTGAAACTAACAACAACCGATTCTCCAGACAAACAAATACTTCAGCTAATGGTGTGCAGCATAATTATGTGACGGCAACATTCAGTGTCAAAGCAGACAGTGCTTGCTGCCGACAGTTACGATCAGCTCTCATCTTGTTCATCCTTTTCTTCGCATCCTGGCTCACGGCAGCTCTGCTCGTATTCTCAGATTTTCACCCTGATCATAGAGTGAACGCTTTCAAAGCTCAAATTAGTCTGCTATTTGCCGTTTCGTGCACATTGCTAGGAATGTTTTTGTTCCTCAAATTTTGCTTGTTCCGGTCAGACGTTAAGCAGTGCTACATTGCCTTTATAACATGCAAGCAGACCGCATCTTACCCAAAACCTTCTCAAGTGACCCATTCACTGTACTTAAAGCATCATAACTCGTATTTGAGCTTGGAGTCTGGAATGAACGGAGGGGGAAGCTCGCATCCTAGTAGTTACCATCCTGCCATGTCTATGAAGCAATCTCTACAGAATCAAACGACATCATTTACTTTCTCGGAATCGATATCAAGTGATTGCGTAAGAAACAATGCTGGTGCATTTTACAACGCCATTGATCCGTTCAAAAACTCGAACAACGCGAGATCACACGATAAGTGTCGCACTGTATTCCCTGCTAACATGAGAAACACAACTGCTAGTTCGATGTCGGGAAGCAGTGTGCGAGGAGGAATTGATGACGAACTTGTTGGAATCACGGGTGACAAGGCGATGCATCCGAGTACTTCTCAGCAATTGCAATCGTTGCATCATAGATCTCAAAACAGTCTGCCGGAAAACGGAGTAAATGGAATCCAACCTTGGCAGCAGCAACTACAGCAGACAAGTTTGAACAGTTCAAGCGAGCATGATTCGACCAGAATGGGCGTGAGTTCGCCCTTGACAATGGTACAGCAGGTACCCTACAACACTGGTGTGCTAGCTGGACGAAATACACCTGTATCTATACCCCCAACTCCTCTTGGGCAGCCAAATAAAGGTCCCATCCATGGAAAAGCCAATTACAACCCACTCCTAAGTAACGTTGCCGCTTCACCTCAGTTTTCACCTGGTGGCTCTAACCTAGCCAATAAGCAAGGTCCAGTTGATCAATTTATGAACAATCGTTGCCATACGCCATCATCTAGTCTATCACAGCCTCCGCCAGACTTACTACAGTCCTATTATGCCACAAGAAATGCCAAATTAAAATCAGCTGCTAGAAGTAACACATCTGGTGGGTCTAGTGCCAGCCAATCACGCAATCAGTCACAGACGAGGCACAAGGAAGGATCCAGGACTCCTTTCGACCCAGTTGGTGCGTCAAATGTCCGCGATGACAGCTTTTCCTCGGATGACTCCGAAGACGATGATGAAGATGACGAAAGTTCACTCGGAAGAGAAATTGACGAGTCGTTGCGAAGTCGTTTCCATCCTGCGGCTTCCAGACATATAAGCAACCCTGGTGCTACATCTGGCTCTGTTAATGCCGCTCCCTCCCGACCACCCAAACAGGGTTTCACACCGCAGACATCTGCGCCGCCCAATTCAAATCCTCCGCCTCCTCCGAGGGGTGACCAAGGAGAAACCTCAGTTTAGCCCAAAGCAGTATAATTGTTGTGTTTGAATGAATCTAAAAAAGTAGAGTAGTTCATAATAGTTTAGATTTCATTGTTGTTGATGTTGTTATTGATATTGATGGACTAAAAATTATATAAATCAGGCTTAGCTTCTTAGTTTGCTAACTGTGGACCTTACTGCATCTTTCTATATTACCGGAAGCTATTTTATTCAGGCGCTCAAAACAGGGTTGCTACTAGTCTATTTGTTTCTAGATTATGAATTCGGATGTCCTTCTTGCGAGAAGGCATCTATAGATGTCAAATTTATTTTTCCATTCTCTGTAAATTCTCGCAATTTTCTCCTCAATGCAATAATTACTTTTTATCTTTGTCGTTATTTTTTATAAAACTGGTAATAAATAAATTAGTAGTGAACAAAGATCTGCCATGGATCTAGAACTCAGAAAAGCAATACTATAAACAAGGTCACTTATATTTCTATTTTGTTGATGTTATTGTTATTCCTTTAGATTGATATTAATGAGAATAAGCGTACTATCTATCCTCTGTGTTGTCAACGGATCTCATGCAAATCAATGCACAATCAATTTTTATGAATTTATTTTTTGCACTGCTTACTTACTTTGCTTCAGATGAAATATAAGTTTGAGGAGTTTATGCATGTATCATTTCCTCCTGTTTGATACGAAATGTTAAGTGCGTTAATTGCAGAGGGGAGGGAAGGGGGAATTCATACTTTGCACTTCTACCGGTGGCCTCTAATGCAAACGATTACATGTATGCGTAACATTAAGCTTTCCCGAAGAGCCGGCTACTCCCGAAGAGCTAGCTAATGCTTGATTCAATTGAAACTTTTCAAAAGTTGATAGGGTATTTAATGTTTTTCCATTTGTCTGTTTCCTGCCCTTAAGTTGTACGAGTTGAATTTTTTAAAGACATACGATAGGAATATCCTGTACAAAATAACAAGACGGCTCGTGCGGGTCTGTGCGTAGCACAGTATGTTCCTGATAACTCTCAAGGTTGCAAAGACAACCATTAATATCTGTCAGAGAAACCGTTGGGAGTATCCGAGAGCAACTTAAATGCATTGGAGAAAAATGAAAACTCCTTAGCACATTTTAGAAAGATAAGTGTAGTGCAATTTGAAAGACACACAGACAGACAAACCAAACCTCTCAAATACGCACGCACACACACAAATGCAAACCCCAACACTAAAAAACCATTTAACAAATTTTTTAATTGATCTCTAACGAAGTTTGAAGTAATTAGTGTAACCGTGTTTGTTTTTTTGCTTGACCATTTTTCCTTTTTTGTTTTAAAACATTCTGTGACTTCGCCAGTGACTTTTAAAAGCTTCACTTCTTCATTTTGAGTGATTTCAATTGCTCTCATTCTGAAATGATGTTTGTTGCTAGTATAAAAGTCATTGTCAGCGGTTGAGTAATTGAGTAATAACGCGGTTGTAGCTTAGTGGTTAAGACGTCTGACTGCTATCTTAAAAGTTGTGGGTTTGAACCCTTACTAGGTCCCAGTTTTTGATCCCAAAACAATTCTAAGCTACACCCCTAAATTATATTGCCCCGCCTGTCTTTCGAGAGCAATTCATCCGACGATAGATTGTTTTTTTTGGCAAGTGATCTTTACTCAAGGTTCGTCCTAGTTCAGTTAGTTCATCTTCCTTTTCTTCTAAATAAGTTGGTGTTGATTATTTGAGTCAATTGTATCGGTAATTGTAATTTTGGTGCTAAACTTTGAAATGAAACTTTTTGAAGTTTTTGGAAAAATGTTTGTCATTTTTGTTATCTCATGAGCATAATGAAACTAATCTTTTTTAAAATCTCTCCGATGTGTTACCAGAGGGAGTTAATAAGTATAATTTTGGTTGTGGATAAATTTAACGCCGTAATTTGTAGCAAATAATATTTAATTTTTTGATGTTTCATGAGCAATATTTAAAATTTTGATGTTTCATGAGCGTAATAGACCAATTCATCTTTCAAAATCTCGCAGATATGTTACCAGCTAGATTTAGTAAATAGAATTTCGTTTTTCAAAATATCTAAAACCTAAATTTGTAGAGAATATGAAATAATTTTTTTAATTTTTCAGATTTCTGACAGTTTTTGCACTATGCCCTTACTTGTGAGTCATAATTTTTATACTACTATAATTTTTATGTAAACTAAAAATTGGAAATTTTTTTATCTTTCAAAAACACTTCCATTTTTATCCGAGGACTATCGAGTTTTTCAATATTCATAATTGTCCACAGTCTGCGAAAGATTAATTCTAAGATCAATTTCAATAAACAGAAACTGAAAAATAATTGTTTTTTTTTTCAAAAAATTAAAAACAGTTTTTAACTTTCAAAAGTGGCAATCAATAAACTCTATAAATCTCAACTTCTTCTCAATTGCATTATTCTAGATGAAGTTAGTTCGAAAGTTCGAACTATTTGCTCTGACAGCATAAGGATTACAAAAAGATTTTTCATCTTTACTTTTCAATAATGAGTACGGTTGATTTGATGTTCATTCCGTGAAACCACTTTTTAGGTTTCCGCGCTTTTGAAAATAGTGAATTGGTTGGCTGTGATGAAATAAGAGCCTTTTTTGCAAAAACACACCAAAAGAATTTAGAAACGAATTCACATTTTTCTGCTTTTAATTTCACATTTTCTAAGTTGATTTTGCTATTTTGAGGGCTCTAAATTGTCTCAAGTCTTCTTTTTTCCATCTGTTTAATGCAGAGAAATATTGGTGCTTACAAGATTTTTTATGCAGCAGAAAACAAAGACTATGAATTTCTAAGCAAAAAATAATTGAGTTTTTGAAATTTTTGGTTCGATAATTAAAATCGTTAATTTTTAAGCTTGAAACTGTACGGAATTAGCCTCGAATGTATAGTTCCCCATTTTGAAAAAGATTGGAACAATAATCGACATCGAATTATTGTGTAGCTGCAATCATAGAGTGGTTTTTATCGGCAGAAATATTTGTCTTGGATTTCTCGTCGCCCTCCTGAGAGGTAAAAGCTCCGTTTTTCTCATCATTTGCAACTGTAAAATTTGTTCATGTCGCTTGTTTTTGAATTAATTGGAGCAAATTGTTACGTGTGATAAGGCTTTGGCTGCGAATCACATAACTCACTCCCAACGTACTTCATGCTTTTATTTCAGTACGAAAGGCAAAGTGATGTCATTAAACTGGCTGAAAGAGCAAGTTTTTTCTACCTAACAATTATTTGCCTTTTCATTTTCCTATTTAGTCATGCTTTTTACATGACTCTCAAACGATGTTCGTTTCTATAATGCGGACACCCTATTGGTCATGCGATGTTTTTGCTGTGGCCGATATTACTTCTGAAAAACGCTGTAAGTGAAGAAGGAAACGGGATAATCTTAGTGCATTGTGTTCCTCTGCAGTTCTCAAAAAAACTTTAATAGATTCTGATTGTACTTTTCATGGAAATTGCTGGGGAAGCACTATTTTATGATGCCTAGCGCTATTTCTGTCGCTGCCTTCCATTTTTACCCCTATGTTGTCGGCATCAAAAAAAAATTGTCTGGATAAAATAATTGCTTTCACTAACGGTGCTAATTGCGCCATTTCTATACAATTAAGTTCTGATCTGGCCTGTCCATTGCACAATGCTCATAAAAACTTTTATCATCCTCATTGTTCTTAGCCTGATTTTTTTAAATGACCCCCAGTAAACGTTTTGAGATTTTTGTGACCTCCAAGTTCACGTATGGTAATAGTTCTGCAAGAAGTATCATGAACTGAAAGATTTGTGGCATCGTGTTATTATACTATGACTATATGTCAATTTTGTTCATTTTGAAAGCATTCATTTTGAAAGCATTTGGGCGGGGGAAAAACTTGTCGCGGCTGTTTTGGGAAACCATTGTTTTGGCTACAATACCTCTCTAATTGCTTGAAAACTAAGACCTGATATTCTTTTTTAATAAACGCGAAGCAAACGCGAGACTATAATTTTCGGTTTTTATATTGACGTTTAACTTTTCCATGTATCCAGAGAAATAATTGCGCAACGTGTAATTTTCCTACTCAAAGCGAGGTTTTGAATTTGGAAGGACCTCATATTCAAATTAAGGAGCAAGTACAACTGCTTTAAGTTTTTTGAAAGAGTGATATCAATACTATAATACGTTTTCATTGTATGTGAAGATA
>NC_134470.1:72001632-72026378 GCF_964194025.1 Convolutriloba macropyga
GCAGAACAGTGAGCAATATAAAATGTTGTTGTACGGGTAGTGTGCTCTGTGGGCAATTGTTTTTCTCTTTTCGTAAGGGTTCAAGGGCAAGTGATATAAGTAACTAGAAAAACTGTCGAGCAAACTGATTAGTCGATCGTTTTGCGTGCCATCGTTCTTTTATTTTTTGTCAGAAGTTCCTTTCTGCTTTGTTATTCACTTCTGCTTTTTTTTTTCAATTTGGATGGTTTCCGAAAACAAATTATAGTTTTGCTTTGAAAACAGAAAATTTTTTTATGAGCAACTTCCGATGTTAAAAAAAGTTCACCCGAAATCGGGTTTTTGTTGATTTGCCTGACTCCTTTTAATAAGTATTTTAATAGGGTGAAAATTTAGTATTTAGTTATGGTTTAATAAATTTTTTTTGGCCTACAGGATTTTACATTGTATTGCTTCAATTTGTGGTTGTCCTTGTTCTAAAAAAACTGTTTCTTGGAGATTAATTTCAGATTTGCCTCGTGTCTTAATCATTGTTGCATGTATCATAAATTATATGCAATTAATGAAAAAAAATGAAGGGAAGAATGCATTTGCAACTTTCAATTGATGCAAATAACCGAAAACAATGTACACATTTGTAGAACTCTATAAAGCAACAATTTCTTTTTTCCTGTCTTCATCATTTTTTGTAAAGGACTGTAGAAAGCGTTCTGAGGAATCAAAGGTTGAATGTTCAATTGGTCCTCAGTTTGGAAACTTTTATTTCAAAAAGCTAAAAACTTTTATATATTACCGTTTTTTAATGTTCTGTTTCTGTTGCTTTGAAAAAGATGTGTTTTACAAAAAACTTCAATAGAAATTGATACCTAATTAAACTGAGTCAGATTTTATTGTACCCAAATCCATAGTTAAATAATGGTTAAAGTTTAAGAATTTTAAAATAATTTTTAAGTAAATTCTCATCTTCGTCACTTCCCTTCTAACACCAGCCACTCCTGATTGTCCGCAAACAGGGGTAATGTGCAACCTAGTAACAAAGTATGAATATTACGTTACGGTCTGGATATCCTGATCGGGACTGTAGAAATTGGGAGATCATATTTATATCACAAAAGTTTCGCAATTGAAAATGATACAACTTGAATTTCGAAAATCGGTTGCCATAGGATTGTAATTAAGGTTGTTCGCTTGCAATCTAGAGCCATTTGACAAACCAGACATTTATGGAACAAAAAAGGAGATCTAAGAAGTTGAATGGTTTAATGTTGACTTTTTTTAAGGGAACCAAATTTATAAAAGTTAGTTATCATCCGTTATTTACCTCAGTGTGATTAAACTTGGTAGAGTGTTAGGTCATGCATAGGGATAACCTTATCTGCTGACACCTTTGGGTAATTTGTTTTAGGTACCACGGGGGACTTTAAACTTCCAAATAAGGCTTAAATTCTTGAGTTCAGAGTTTGACCGATTGATGAATTGGTAGCGTCATAAGTCTGATACTGCTTTTATTTTAGTTTGAATAGCTTGAATAGAAGTCAACAAGGTATAGAGAAGGAATTCAGGTCACTCAAATATTCATTTGAAGTCATAACAAACTTTACGTAAGTGATGCATATTTGCTGTAGTCCATAGCAGCGGTTTGAACAAAGTTGTTGTTCACTCGTTCTAATACGCGGTGATTCGAATAGTTGCTGAAGAAGAGTGAAATACCATGGTTGTTTGCTGTGGCAGCGGAGTTATAGAAAGCTCAAAATAACTCTGACATCGTAGAGGAGTTCAACTTGAGTAACAAAATCAGAGAGAGAATAGTTGTCGTCGAGTAAATTTGGTCTTTCATAATGGAAGAAAGACTTTCATAAGGAACATCGAGAGCCAAGAACGAGAGATTCGTGAGGCTGATATTAGAGCAGACAACTTTGCTTATTCAGTTTGATTTAGAGAGATTGGGATCCTTTGAGAAAATCCAATTTAGTACTTTGAATTGATTTTTGTTGCTTAAAACCAAATTGATTTATTCCTGAACTTGCTGAATTATTCTAGCGAATTATATCAGTTGAATTTCGATTAGCTGAGTTGAGTCCAAGCCGGAAGCAGAGCAAACCATGGACCTCGTGAGTCGTCTTTGAAGAAAAAATTTCTACCAAAAAATAAACCTTTCGTGTTAGGATTTCGCGTGGTAGTGTCTCCCCCGACTATTAACGTAGTCGAAATACGAAAATCTACAGTGGCGCTCTTTGGTGGGCTAGTTTTCTTCAGGTACACTTAAAAGATGTTGAGCAAGGAGAGTAATCCGAGCTCAGTTCAAGACGAAGAAGTCCTGTGTTCACAAGTAAGCAATGAACGAGGACAAAAGACAGCTTTTTGCGGAGGCCGTGGGCGTGGCTCAAAATCAGTTGGCGGTCAACATCAAAGATGGCAGGCCCGAGAAGTTCCCGTCCGCGTTGTTTCCTGATTGGTTTTCATGGAAAGCCCACTTCTCATACCTCATGGACAAACATGGTTGGACAGATGAGCAGGCTCGAAGCACAATACCTACCCTTCTTGTTGGTTGGGCGATGCAGGAGTTTAATGCTATGCTCCGACACTATCGCGTTCGGGAGCAAGACCAACCCGCTCCCACTCTGGCACTAATGATGACGTACTTGGACCCGAGGATGTCACCCTACAGGAATCCAAGGACAGCAAGAACAGAGTTCAAGCTTGGCCCAGGGCGAGAAAGAGGACTTTCGAGAGTTCTCCACACGGGTGAGCTCGCTTGGAGAATTTGCCAAGGCCACAATGAATGCAGTTGCGAGGGATAACATGAACTAAGAGCGGTTCAATGATGGGTTGTTTGATCTAGATATACAGGAATTGCTTCTTCGGGAGGACCCAAATACGTTCAATGATGCCGTTGATAGGGCCCTTAACATCGATGCAATCAGCCGAGGATCTAGACTAAGGCAGCGCAGGTGGTTGGCAACCACCAGGTACCTTCAACAGTCAGACCAATGTGTTGAAAGACATCATGTTTAAGCTGTAAGTGGACAAATGGAGCCCGACACGATGAAGTTAGAGATGGACGAGATGAAGAAACAAGTGAAGAACCAGGCAGACATGATCATAGGGATGTCAGAAATGATGAGTAAATTTGTCAACTTGGTAATCCCCGGACTGACGAAAGAAACAACAGGAGATCAGGACGGACACCCGCGCCGATTGTTCAATCCGTACTGCAAAAAAAGTCGCTACGGCCAGAACTTTGCCAACAACGGTAGAAAACAGTCCGGGGCCTCAAAGCAAGGAGTCCACTGCTACAATTGCTCTAAGATTGGACACTACGCGCAGAAATGCAATGAACCCAAACATGACCATTCAAACTAAGACGGGCCGGGAGTCTCCAAGGATTTAGGAAAGAAGGTTTCATCCCGGCCTAAAACAAACAAGATCCAACTAATAACAGTAACACTTGAAACAATGTAAAAGCAGTCAATAATCTTCCGGAACCACATTTCCTCAAACCTAAAGTTGCAGTGAAGGAGGAACCGGACTGGAAGCATTACAGTTACGGGGGAAGTGAACAGGACTCCAAAAGAGATTTTGGTTGACACAGGAGCTTCAACCAATATAATAAGATCTTCCACATTTGACCAACTTAAGGAACCGAGAAAAGTGTTGCGAAACCGTGCACTCCTGGAGGCAGCTGAGGGTCGGTTTATAAATGTTACAGGATCAGCAACAATTCATCTCAAATTGGGTGGCATTGATGACGAGTGCGAAGCCTTTATAATTGATGGACTTAAAACGAAAACGGAAATGATTCTCGGACTTAGGGATCTACAAAAACATATTTGTGTAATCGACTTGTAGACCAAGCAGTTTTGAACCGCCCCAGTGGAGTCAGCTATTGTACCCTTGAACAGTGGGAAATTGTGAGGAACATCGCAAAACGGTAACACGAAGCCGACACATGAATCCGAAGAAAAGGAAGCGGTCAACCAGATCCTGCAAAAAGTTGGTAAAAAAAGACCAAGTGGAGGTTATGATGGCCTCTTGGAGTATCTACGACGACGATGGCGAAAACGCCGACAGCTTAGGACCCAACAGAGAGGAGGAATATGAGACCTTAGCTGAAGGGGTTACTAGAATTCAACAAAACTCAACAAATGTCTAAGTTCAGGTGTTGAGTTCAGAATGCAAGCTGGCGAGGTTGTTGTTCCTCTGAGTTCACCTAAACTGGAAGCCGAGCACCTTTTGAAGAAATGTGCCCCAGAAGTACGAGGAGATCATTGGATAGCACTGGGAGACCTTGTCATCAAATACAGAGACGTGTTTGCCTTGGATGATTCCGAGCTGGGATCTACCGGTGTGGTCGAGCACCGAATTGAAACAAATTGTAGCAAGCCTATCAAGGTACCACCACACAGAAACTCACCAGCTAGGATACCGATCATCCAGGAAGAAATTAGAAAAATATTAGAGAGAGGAGTGATACAGCCATCAAGAAATCCAGATTGTGCGCCAATTGTACTACAGAAAAAAAGACGGGAGCTGGAAGTTCTGTGTGGCTTATAGAAAACTGAATGATGTCACTGTTAAGGATGCCTTTCCGATGCCTGACCAAGCCCAACTAATTGATGCTTTGAGAGGAAATACATTTTTTTCTTCTGTAGATCTAGCAAGTGGTTATTGGAAAGTCCCTGTAGCCGCCGAACATAGACATAAGACCGCTTTTGTGACCCCAGACGGAGGTTGTATGAGTATGTCCGAATGCCATTTGGCCTGTCCATTGCGCCCCCAACATTCCAAGGACTTATGAATGAGCTAATCCAGCAGAGCCTCTACCAAACTAACCTCATCTTTCTGGACGATGTCCTCACCTATAGCAAGACGGCAGAGGATCACCTAAAGCATCTTGAAGAAGTATTCATCTACTTCGAAGAGTCATTGACGGAGTCAGAGAGTGGAGAAATTTTGGAAATTGGAACCATTTTCAGCAAAGATGACTGCCTTTTCATCAGCTAAAGGTTCCCGATTGGTGGGAAAAGGCTGATTTGATCCCAAAGTTAGTTATCATCCGTTATTTACCTCAGTGTGATTAAACTTGGTAGAGTGTTAGGTCATGCATAGGGATAACCTTACCTGCTGACACTTTCGGGGAATTTGTTTTAGGTACCATGGGGGGACTTTAAACTTCCAAATAAGGCTTAAATTTTTGAGTTCAGAGTTTGACCGATTGATGAATTGGTAGCGTCATAAGTCTGATACTGCTTTTATTTTAGTTTGAATAGCTTGAATAGAAGTCAACAAGGTATAGAGAAGGCGTTCAGGTCACTCAATTGTTCATTTGAAGTCATAACAAACTTTACGTAAGTGATGCATTTTTGCTGTAGTCCATAGCAGGGGTTTAAATAAAATTGTTGTTCACTCGTTCTAATACGCGGTGATTCGAATAGTTGCTGAAGAAGAGTAAAATACCATGGTTGTTTGCTGTGGCAGCGGAGTTATAGAAAGCTCAAAATTACTCTGACATCGTAGAGGAGTTCAACTTGAGTAACAAAATCAGAGAGCGAATAGTTGTCGTCGAGTAAATTTGGTCTTTCTTAATGGAAGAAAGACTTTCATAAGGAACATCGAGAGCCAAGAACGAGAGATTCGTGCGGCTGATATTAGAGTAGACAACTTTGCTTATCAGTTTGATTTAGAGAAATTGGGATCCTTTGAGAAAATCCAATTTAGTACTTTGAATTGATTTTTGTTGCTTAAAACCAAATTGATTTATTCCTGAACTTGCTGAATTATTCTATCGAATTATATCATTTGAATTTCGAGCAGCTGAGTTGAGTCCAAGCAGGAGGCAGAGCAAACCGGGGACATTGTGAGTACCGGGGACATTGTGAGCAAACCCGGGACTTTGAAGAAAACATTTCTACCAAAAATAAACCTTTCGTGTTAGGATTTCGCGTGGTAGTGTCTCCCCCGACTATTAACCTAGTCTAAATACGAAAATCTACAGTGGCGCTCTTTGGTGGGCCAGTTTTCTTCAGGTACACTTACAAGATGTTGAGCAAGGAGAGTAATCCGAGCTCAGTTCAAGACGAAGAAGTCCTGTGTTCACAAGTAAGCAATGAACGAGGACAAAAGACAGCTTTTTGCGGAGGCCGTGGTCGTGGCTCAAAATCAGTTGGCGGTCAACAACACAGATGGCAGGCCCGAGAAGTTCCCGTCCGCGTTTTTTCCTGATTGGTTTTCAAGGAAAGCCCACTTCTCATACCTCATGGACAAACATGGTTGGACAGATGAGCAGGCTCGAAGCACAATACCTACCCTTCTTGTTGGTTGGGCGATGCAGGAGTTTAATGCTATGCTCCGACACTATCGCGTTCGGGAGCAAGACCAACCCGCTCCCACTCTGGCACTAAGGATGACATACTTGGACTCAAGGATGTCACCCTACAGGAATCCAAGGACAGCAAGAACAGAGTTCAAGAACTTGGCCCAGGGCGAGAAAGAGGTCTTTCGAGAGTTCTCCACACGGGTGAGGGATAACATGAGCTAAGTGCGATTCAATGATGGGTTGTTTGATCTAAATATATAGGAATTGCTTCTTCGGGAGGACCCAAATACGTTCAATGATGCCGTTGATAGGGCCCTTAACATCGATGCAATCAGCCGAGGATCTAGACTAAGGCAGTGCAGGTGGTTGGCAACCACCAGGTACCTTCAACAGTCAGACCAATGTGTTGAAAGACATCATGTTTAAGCTGTAAGTGGACAAATGGAGCCCGACACGATGAAGGTAGAAATCCAACTAATAACAAACAAGATCCAACTAATAACAGTAACACTTGAAACAATGTAAAAGCAGTCAACAATCTTCCGGAACCACATTTCCTCAAACCTAAAGTTTCAGTGAAGGAGGAACCGGACTGGAAGCATTACAGTTACGGGGGAAGTGAACAGGACTCCAAAAGTGATTTTGGTTGACACAGGAGCTTCAACCAATATAATAAGATCTTTCACTTTTGACCAACTTAAGGAACCGAGAAAAGTGTTGCGAAACCGCGCACTCCTGGAGGCAGCTGATGGTCGGTATATAAATGTTACAGGATCAGCAACAATTTATCTCAAATTGGGTGGCATTGATGACGAGTGCGAAGTCTTTATAATTGATGGACTTAAAACGGAAATGATTCTCGGACTTAGGGATCTACAAAAACATATTTGTGTAATCGACTTGTAGACCAAGCAGTTTTGAACCGCCCCAGTGGAGTCAGCTATTGTACCCTTGAACTTGCTGAATTATTCTATCGAATTATATCATTTGAATTTCGAGCAGCTGAGTTGAGTCCAAGCAGGAGGCAGAGCAAACCGGGGACATTGTGAGTACCGGGGACATTGTGAGCAAACCGGGGACTTTGAAGAAAACATTTCTACCAAAAATAAAACTTTCGTGTTAGGATTTCGCGTGGTAGTGTCTCCCCCGACTATTAACCTAGTCTAAATACGAAAATCTACAGTGGCGCTCTTTGGTGGGCTAGTTTTCTTCAGGTACACTTACAAGATGTTGAGCAAGGAGAGTAATCCGAGCTCAGTTCAAGACGAAGAAGTCCTGTGTTCACAAGTAAGCAATGAACGAGGACAAAAGACAGCTTTTTGCGGAGGCCGTGGTTGTGGCTCAAAATCAGTTGGCGGTCAACAACACAGAAGGCAGGCCCGAGAAGTTCCCGTCCGCGTTGTTTCCTGATTGGATTTCATGGAAAGCCCACTTCTCATACCTCATGGACAAACATGGTAGGACAGATGAGCAGGCTCGAAGTACAATACCTACCCTTCTTGTTGGTTGGGCGATGCAGGAGTTTAATGCTATGCTCCGACACTATCGCGTTCGGGAGCAAGACCAACCCGCTCCCACTCTGGCACTAAGGATGACATACTTGGACTCGAGGATGTCACCCTACAGGAATCCAAGGACAGCAAGAACAGAGTTCAAGAACTTGGCCCAGGGCGAGAAAGAGGTCTTTCGAGAGTTCTCCACACGGGTGAGGGATAACATGAACTAAGTGCGGTTCAATGATGGGTTGTTTGATCTAAATATATAGGAATTGCTTCTTCGGGAGGACCCAAATACGTTCAATGATGCCGTTGATAGGGCCCTCAACATCGATGCAATCAGCCGAGGATCTAGACTAAGGCAGTGCAGGTGGTTGGCAACCACCAGGTACCTTCAACAGTCAGACCAATGTGTTGAAAGATATCATGTTTAAGCTGTAAGTGGACAAATGGAGCCCGACACGATGAAGGTAGAAATGGACGAGATGAAGAAACAAGTGAAGAACCAGGCAGACATGATCATAGGGATGTCAGAAACGATGAGTAAATTTGTCAACTCGGTAATCCCCGGACTGACGAAAGAAACAACAGGAGATTAGGACGGAAACCCGCGCCGATTTTTCAATCTGTACTGCAAAAAAGTCGCTAAGGCCAGAACTTTGCCAACACCGGTAGAAAACAGTCCGGGGCCTCAAAGCAAGGAGTCCTCTGCTACAATTACTTTAAGATTGGACACTACACACGGGAATGCAATGAACCCAAACATGACCATTCAAACTAAGACGGGCTGGGAGTCTCCAAGGGTTTAGGAAAGAAGGTTTCATCCCGGCCTAAAACAAACAAGATCCAACTAATAACAGTAACATTTGAAACAATGTAAAAGCAGTCAACAATCTTCCGGAACCACATTTCCTCAAACCTAAAGTTGCAGTGAAGGAGGAACCGGACTGGAAGCATTACAGTTACGGGGGAAGTGAACAGGACTCCAAAAGAGATTTTGGTTGACACAGGAGCTTCAACCAATATAATAAGATCTTCCACATTTGACCAACTTAAGGAACCGAGAAAAGTGTTGCAAAACCGTGCACTCCTGGAGGCAGCTGATGGTCGGTATATAAATGTTACAGGATCAGCAACAATTTATCTCAAATTGGGTGGCATTGATGACGAGTGCGAAGTCTTTATAATTGATGGACTTAAAACGAAAACGGAAATGATTCTCGGACTTAGGGATCTACAAAAACATATTTGTGTAATCGACTTGTAGACCAAGCAGTTTTGAACCGCCCCAGTGGAGTCAGCTATTGTGCCCTTGAACAGTGGGAAATTGTGAGGAACATCGCAAAACGGTAACACGAAGCCGACACATGAATCCGAAAAAAAGGAAGCGGTCAACCAGATCCTGGAAAAAGTTGGTAAAAAAAGACCAAGTGGAGGTTATGATGGCCTCATGGAGTATCTACGACGACGATGGCGAAAACGCTGACAGCTTAGGACCCAACAGAGAGGAGGAATAGGAGACCTTAGCTGAAGGGGTTAATAGAATTCAACAAAACTCAACAAATGTCTAAGTTCAGGTGTTGAGTTCAGAATGCAAGCTGGCGAGGTTGTTGTTCCTCTGAGTTCACCTAAACTGGAAGCCGAGCACATTTTGAAGAAATGTGTCCCAGAAGTACGAGGAGATCATTGGATAGCACTGGGAGACCTTGTTATCAAATACAGAGACGCGTTTGCCTTAGATGATTCTGAGCTGGGATCTACCAGTGTGGTCGAGCACCGAATTGAAACAAGTTGTAGTAAGCCTATCAAAGTACCACCACACAGAATCTCACCATCTAGGATACCGATCATCCAGGAAGAAATTAGAAAAATATTAGAGAGAGGAGTGATACAGCCATCAAGAAATCCGTATAGTGCGGCAATTGTATTACAGAAAAAGAAAGACGGGAGCTGGAAGTTCTTTGTGGGTTATAGAAAAATGAATGATGTCACTGTTAAGGATGCCTAACCAAGCCCCACTAATTGATGCTTTGAGAGGAAATACATTTTTGTCTTCTGTAGATTTAGCAAGTGGTTATTGGAAAGTCCCTGTAGCCGCCGAACATAGACATAAGACCGCTTTTGTGACCCCAGACGGAGGTTGTATGAGTATGTCCGAATGCCATTTGGCCTTTCCAATGCGTCCCCAACATTCCAACGACTTATGAATGAGCTAATCCAGCAGAGCCTCTACCAAACTAACCTCATCTTTCTGGACGATGTCCTCACCTATAGCAAGACGGCAGAGGATCACCTAAAGCATCTTGAAGAAGTATTCGTGGCGCTGCGTAACGCCAACATGAAATTGAAGCCGAGGAAGTGTCCGCTTTTCCAGAGACAAGTGGTGTACCTAGGTCATATCGTCGGAGCGGTTAAAATTTCCCCCGAACCCGAGAAGACGTGAAAAGTTAAGGAATGGCCCGTTCCCAGGACCGTGAGAGATGTGCGGTCTTTTATTGGATTTGCTATCTACTATCAAAGATTCATCAAGAGCTTTGCGAGCTTCGCCAAATCCTTACATGATTTGAGTCAGTAGAGTGCGCGATTGGAGTGGACCCCAGCTCAGCAAGTATCTTTTGACCAGTTGAGATTAGAGCTAGTGACTGCCCCCGTTCTCCAGTACCCAGACTATTCGGGCTCATTCCTTGTAGACACTGATGCCAGTAATGTGAGCATTTGGGCCGTGCTTTCCAAAGAAATCAATGGAGTGGATCGACCCCTGGTGTTTTCGTCACGAGTGTTATGCAGGACGGAGATGATGTACTCGACCACCAAAAGGGAGGCTTTGGCGGTAATACAAGCCCTGAAGTGGTACCGACCATATCTGTTGGGCGTTTCATTCGTCCTGCGAACTGACCACGCAAGCTTACGTTGGATGTTTCGACAGGGTGTGGACGGAATGACATTACGGATGATTCAAAAGCTTCAGGAATTTGACTTCACGTTTGTACACATAGCAGGGAATCAACATGGCAAAGCTGACGGTCGATCAAGACGAACGTCAAAAGAACCAGACTGCGCTCTTGAGACAGGGAACGATTGATTGGTAGTTGTCCTGAGCCTGTTTCCCTCAAAGTGGCTTTGGGAAGAACACGGGAATCCTGTGGAATAATCCGAGAAGAAGAGGGTAGAGGCGCCGAATCTGAGGAAGATGCTCTGGATGGTCAAGCAATAATTTGGGGTAGAGAGACGCCTGATGTAGAGAAAAAGGAAGCGGGAGGACGAAGCTATCAGCAGAGTTTTCCTGTGGCTTCCCTACAATCCTGGAGGAGATCTTGAGAGGTTTGGTTCCAACTTAGTGACGCGAGAGGAAGCAGTGCAGCATGGGCGCGAAATGTTGACATATTGGTCTAGGTGGAACGAACTCACTGTGAGGAAAGGCATTCTCTACCGGCGATGTTATTGCTGGGACGTAAAACCCCCAATCCTTCAAATCGTTGTTCCAGTAGTGGGTCGGAAGGAAATTCCGTATCAGTTACACGCATACCCAGTCAGTGGGGGCATTTTGCTGCAGAGAAGAGGTTAAGGAGAATCCGCCAACGTTTCTGGTGGCCACACATAAGCCAAGATGTTGAGAAGAAGCTTGGTTGGTAAGTACCAAGTGCATTCAGGACTACAACCGAGAAGAAGAGGTTAGAAGGACTTGTACCGTTTAAAGTTGGAAAACGATTTCACAGGGTTGCAGCAGATATCCTGGGTCCAGTTACGATGGCCAACGAAACGCGAGCCAAGCACATATTGGTAATGACAGATTTCTTTACGAAGTATGTGGTCAGTGTCCCACTGAAGGGTGCCAAAGCACCTGATGTAGCAAACGAGATTGTGGGAAGCTGGGTTTTGAGATTTGGTGTACGCTACGTACTCTACACGGATCAAGGAGAGAACTTCGGGAGTGAGCTCGTGTTGGAGGTTTGCAGGCTGTTGAAAATTGATAAAACCAGGACCTCGCCATGTCACACTCAAGGCAAAGGTCAAGTTGAGAGGCACAACCGGGTGATAGCTGACGTGATCTCGAAGTATTGTGCGGACAATCCTCGAACATGGGATAAATTGTTACCCTATTTAAGTTTCATTCACAACACCACATTTAGCAAGACAACACAAGCAACTCCCTGCAGGCTTGTCTCTGGACAAGAGTGCCAGTACCCCATAGACTTGTTCTATCCAAAGCCCCATGACGATGAACTAACAAGAGACAGCTTTGCGGGGGATCTGTCACGTTTGTTCAGAGAAGCTCATGCATCAGCTAGAGAATCTCTAGGAGTAAACCAGCGGAGGCAAAAGGATCAATACCGCAAGAAAGTCTATGGGAAACTGTATGAAAAACAAGATAAAATGTGGGTTTACTGAAAACATAGAGCAAAGTCTCGGATGTTCTTCCTACCGTGGGAAGGTCCTTATGTAGTTTTAGAACGAACATCGGATGTTAATTACAAAGTAGCGAAACCAAGTCAAAAAGCAAAGTGGAATGTACTACACTACAATATGCTCAAACCACACTTGGATGAAGGCGATGCTTGGAACCCAAAGGAAAAGAAAAGAACTACGGCTCTCAGATCCGAAAGTGATCTGGAAAATTCAGGTGTAGATCAAGACGAGTGGGAAGAATAGGAACTCGACGTACATCCGACACATCAGCACTCCAGGATGCGACGCATTGTACAAAAAAGGAGACTAAACGAACGGGTTGATGACGATATGCCGAACTTGAAGGAACTGTTTCGCGAACAAGCTGTACCGGAGCCAGACGGGATGCCAGAGGAAGCTCCACCGGATGGGAACAAGCAGAGCCACTTGTTCATGAATCGGAGCAACTAGTACAGGATCAGCCGACCGGTGTCCCCGAACCTAGGGAGGTAACACTAGTCTCTCCAGATACGGGGCCTGCAAGACGGCCCAGACGGGAGATCCGCCCAGTCTTTCGGCTGGGTATTGTTGAATAACTAGTAGAAATGGGAGAAGGCACTACAACCTACTAACAATTTAACGCAACGCTTTTTAGTTATCGACTCTTACTAACGAGGGGCCTTTTTAGGATTCATTCAACTGGACAATGTCGACTGTCAACCTCAATCTGATTTCCATTGCGGTGATGAGACCGATGGTAGCAAAAAAGTCGGACGGTATCTCTTTCAACCATACGGCGGGAGCGGCTTTCACAACGGAGACGCCAGTAATTATAGCTAGTGCCATGGAGTCGACTTGGGTCTCGATCCCCTTCCCTGTTCTTCCGGCTACCAACAAGACTCACCTAGACCTTGTCTTTTAAGAATTTCAATTCAATTTTGCGGAACGATGGAATGGCTACTACAAACTAAGAATTTGTGGGAACAAGGAACTGACGCCGAGCTGTATCAATGTCAGCTATATAGCACTCAAAGGGATAGAATATGAAGTGGACGACATAGCTCGCATGCTAGCGGAAATAAAGATACGCGCGGAAAATACGTTCATCAATGGTTCTCTACACATTCACAGTATGGAACAATGATGGGTGAAACCACTGTTGATTGGAGCCGCGGCCACCATCGTTCTAGCCCGGGTCCTCAAGCAGGGACTCTATCATCACTTCTCATTCTTTGGATTTTCTGGTGGAAGACAGGCAATTGACGACCTAGGACGGGAGGCCGAGTTTCTTGGCAAAGCTGTCAGGACAATTACTTTGGAAACCTGGGAGCGGAATCATTTGCTTGGACATTCACTTAACAAGAACCAGAACCAGAACCAGCTGAAAATGGTTTGTCACGATACGAACGCGAACTTCCAAATGATTCGTGATGCGATGAATTGGTTGTTTGAGGAAACTGACGGAGCATTGGACGGCCAGCGGCTATGCGTCAGCTTGAAACATCACGATGTCTACCAGGAGGCTTCACGCTTTTCACCGGCAATGCTGAATTAATCACAAGCTTTGAACACACTGCGTGAGGAACTCATACCTTTGAAAATCGGGCTGCGCTGATTCCGCCAAAAGTGTTGCAGAAGGTCGTTAATAGTTTGAAACTGGACAGGATTTGGGAAGTCATACCTCGAAACAAGCTTATGACCTACTACTGATTTGAACTAGTGGATTCTACGGTGATAACGACCACGGGAATTAATGTACTCGTGAATATCCCTCTTCATCACACTAACGGATTGTACCATGTCTACCGAGCTGTGGCGCTACAGCAAACTATTGACGATGGAGTTACAGCAACCCAATATTTTTTCCGAAAGGCTCACCTTCTATTTTTGGAGAGGAGAGACCATAGTGCTCAAGTGTTGGAAGAAAAAATTAATTCGCACTGTGTGGGAACTAACCGTCTGAAGTTGTGTCTGAAACCAAGTTATGTCCCGAACGAGTGAAGCCACTTATCTATCCAGCTTGTTTTTCAATCTACCTGCTGCCGCTTTGAAGCTGTTCACTCAAGAAGTGGTTGGACTACCAGAAGAGCCGACTGCGGACTACTTAGACAATTCGACTTCGTTACGGCCAGGTCATCGGCCTACAAGTTCTTCAATTTACTCATGGGTTTAAGCAGACTGTTTATCCCCTTCCTGGATGTCGCAGCTGTTTACTGCGGCCACCATGCGATGGATGATTTGAGAACCCCAGCGGAACTCTAATTCTGTACCCGGACCCCAGGACATGTCAGTACAGCAGTGGAATGATGATCAATATCCAGCAACACCCTTTGCTGCGCACCCTATTTGCTACGCTGAGGAAAGTGGAATCCGAAAATTTTGGAGCAGAGATCCCCAACGCTTTTCGCGATTAGGCTCATGGAATAATGCTAAAGGCTCTAAGACTCAACCTGATCGAACTGCCCGAATAGGTTGTTCATGAGGAAAGTATGGAGCGGATCTCTCGTCCTTTTGCCGAAAGAATCATCAACCAGCAAATGCCTTTCCACTGGAGTGCATATCATATTCGACCAGTCAATGTTGTGGTGTGCTTTTTACTAGCCATAGTCCTGAGCTCCATGGCGTATCTTTTGTATCAATCTTGTGTGAAGAACCCTGCAGCTTTGTATAAGAGACTTTGCAGTCGACAAACGAACCGCTTTCCTTGGTCGAGGATACTCCGAGGATACTCCGAGTACTGTTTTTGCGTCCATATCTGGCAGCAGTCAACCTGGCATTTCACAATCTTCTGAAGCTCCTCCCAGCTTCAACTAGATCTTCGAACTGAACGAGGTGGTTACCTCGCCGGCGGCGACGTCGGAGACCCCAAGACGTGATTCAAGAGTGGTAATGGGTATGAGAGTGAAGAGATTTTCGCAGCCCCAGAAGAAGTCCTTCTCACCTGGTGAACAATTGCTGGTTGATGAGTAATGAGAAGTAAACGGTTTCATGTACTAGTTGATAATATTCATAAACTCAGACTTAAACCAGCATACTTGGACGTTGAGTACTGTTTTTCGACTTCCTATGTGATAAGTCTTAATCGCCCTTTCAATCTAATGTCTAATCAGAGCGTAACTTGCGATTTCATTGTATATGGATTAAAAGAGCTGAAGCGCTAGCCTAAGACAAACCCCCCGCCCTCCAACGCAGTAATTGATACTAATTGTTTTAAGGAATATGCAGGGTAACTCAAAGAGTTTTATAAACCCCCTCTTAATTTCTAATCGGAATGGGCATAGAACTGCGTTTCGTTGTAGATACTTTTTTTGTAGTGTTACTTGTTTATACAAGATCCTTATGATCATTATTTAAATCCCAACCTCTCGAAATTTTCCCAACCGCTAAGGTGATCGATGAACAATAGGAAGAAGAACTAAAATATTTTTTAAGTATATAAGATACGTATGGATAAGTAAGGCCACAAGATTAAAGGAGAAAAATTAAATTTCGAATAGGAAGTTTGAATACAGGAGGGAGGCGAGTGAGGACTATTCCTTTCTTCGGTTGGGGAACACAACTGGCGTTCTCAGATGGTCTTGTAAGCTTCTGACATCCAACGAGCTATTCAACTGGCCCGAATAATTTGGCCTTCAATCAGGGTGGGAAATTTGTGAGTCTCGTATGTGTTAAACAATAAACTATTGGTCGAGGAAGGGTCATTTACAATAGTAAACTCGTAATAATTTGCGGGACCCTCTTGAATTTGAATATTAAAAAACCCCTCCCCAAGCAAAGTTTCTAACTCCGGAACGTGATAGTTGGTGTTGGCCTTTCAACTTTGGTTTGCTTTGATAAGATAAAAGTTGCTGTTTAAAATTGGAGCATTGAAACAATGAGATATATATACAGTACAAGTCAAAATAAGCACGCGTTTTTTGTTCAACGAAGTGATTTCCGTTCATTTTTTGTTGAAAATTATCGAGCTCTATTCAGTTTTGTGTTTGATTGGTCTGCGTGCAATCACTAAAAAATAACGAGATTTAAGAAGAATGAAACCAGTGTAAGTGACCGAGGGAAAGGATAAAATGTATAGAGGATGAGAAAATCAAAAGTAGACAAATCATTTTGGCTCTCTTTATCTAAACGTTAAGTTCAGTTATCTTAGACGTCAGAAAGTTGAAAAGTATCATTAAAACAGTCAAAAAACGTTCATACTGGATCTAACTATGTACCCGGTGACCTCCGACTACCACCCAGATGAGTCTGAGGATGAGGATAAATGGGTGTGGAAATCCTCTATTTTGGAACTGACGCTACGCATCAGAATGATTCGGTTGTCTACCCACTATCTGATAGTGGAGTTGAGGGAAGACGGTGGCTTTGTCCTTTTGGGGGAGGGAAATGGACCATGACACGAGTGGAGGGGCTTTCTATCGAAGGATTGGTCGGCCAGCTCCGGTGGAATTGCAGAGAACGATAGAGCTAGTTCCTTCCAGCTGAGTGTTAACGCTGAAAGCATTGATTCGCTGAAGCTGGAGTCTACCGACAGGCTTACCAGCTACTGCATCTAGTTCGAAGAGTCATCGACGGAGTCAGAGAGTGGAGAAATTTTGGAAATTGAAACCTTTTTCAGCAAAGATGACTGCCTTTTCATCAGCTAAAGTTTCCCGATTGGTGGGAAAAGGCTGATTTGATCCCAAACTCTATAGTAACCACCATAAGGCAAATGGGACAGGAGGTTGGGTTAGCCTGAGTATATTAGCCTTTTTATAAGTTTTAGCAATTATTCGGCAGAATAATGGTTTAGAAGGGAGGAGTGTAGATTTTGGGAAATCCTAATTTTATCACAAAAGTTTTGCAATTGAAAGTGATACAACTTGAATTTCGAAAATTGGTTACCATAGGATTGTAACTAAGGTTATTCGCTTGCAATTTAGAGCCACTTGACAAACCAGTTATTTATGGATTAAAAAAGGGAGAGCTAAGAATTTGAATGGGTTTAATATTGACTTTCTTAAGGGTACCGAATTTATAAAAGTTAGTTATCATTCGATATTTACCCCAGCGTGATTAAACATGCTAGAGTGTTAGCACATACATAGAAGTGACTTTATTTGTCGACACGTTTGGGGATTTTGTTGTAGGTACCATGGGGGGCTCCAAACTTTCATATAAGGCTTAGTTTCTGGAGGTCAGAGTTTGACCGATTGATTAAGTGGTAGCGCCATAAGTCTGATGCTGCTTTTGTTTTAGTTTCAATAGCTTGAATAGAAGTTAGCAATGTATAGAGAAGGCGTTCAGGTCACTCAATTGTTCATTTGAAGTCATAACAAACTTTACGTAAGTGATGCACATTTGCTGTAGTCCATAGCAGCGGTTTAAATAAAATTGTTGTTCACTCGTTCTAATACGCGGTGATACGAATAGTTGCTGAAAAGGAGTAAAGTACCATGGTTGATTGCTGTGGCAGCGGATTTATAGAAAGCTCAAAATAACTCGTAGAGGAGTTCAACTTGAGTAACAAAATCAGAGAGAGAATAGTTGTCTTCGAGTAAATTTGGTCTTTCTTTATAGAAAAAAGACTTTCATAAGAAATATCGATAGCCAAGAACGACAGATTCGTGAGGCTGATATTAGAGTAGACAACTTTGCTCATTCAGTTTGATGTAGAGAGATTGGGATCCTTTGAGAAATTCCAATTTAGTACTTTGAATTAATTTTTGTTGCTTAAAACCAAATTGATTTATACATGAATTTGATGAATAGTTCTATCGAATATCAATTAAATTTTGAGCAGCTGAGTTGATTCCAAGCCGGAGGCAGAGTAAACCGGGGACATTGTGACTAGACTTTGAAGAAAACCTTTCTACCAAAAATAAACCTTTCGTGTTAACTTAACCAAAACTTACTTTCGGTGCCAATTAACGAGCATAAAATTTTCTAAATTACTAGTGTGAATTAGTTCGTTAACTTCATTTATAGTGTATTTCCCAACTAAAAAATTTTGACAATTATGGTATTGCAAAATTTGGCTTTAGAGGTTTCTTAAACTGAAGTAATTTTGATTGTTAAATTTCTGTTTCGAAAAAATATATAGCATCGTCTTCCAAGTGAATTCAAAATCTTGCAAGCTTCTTGCAAGTTATCAATTCGTGCTTTACTAAGCAGGTTTTCGGGTGGTAGTGTCTCCCCGACTATTAACCTAGTCTAAATACGAAATTCTACAAGGACTTAGTCCCTAGGCGAGAGTCGGCACTGTCTCATTAGAACCCCGATAGCCCCGTCTAGAGTATGGTCAGTCTTATCACAGCGCAATATACATAGTACGGTTTGCATGGTGGTATGGTCTGGATAGTCTAAACAGTGCCCTTTCTAGAACCTTTAGTAGAACCTTTCTAGAATCTGATGGGAGCATTTTCAAGATTTCAAGTGGCGAATAGTCTGTTCAGAGACAAGAACTCCAGGCGCAGAAAATAGCAAGTAACTCCCCCCCCCCCCGGATGACAAAAAATGACGTCTAATCACTTTATGCCAATTGAGCTGCAGCTTCATGAGAACCAAGTGAGTCTTGCAACCCCATTGCGCGTCCCAGGTGGGTTTCACATTCACTGTGCGCAACTCAAGTTGGCTCATCAGCCGATTTTGGTCGGTATGGTCAGTCAGATCAGAGCTACCTTGGGTCACTCACATTAACCTGGGTAATAATAGACAAAAAATAAATTAAATTTAACGGATTTCGTTCTAGTAAATTAGGATTGGAATATCAACAAACAAAAGCAAGCATACAAAAATAAACGTAGTTCTCGGTTGATTGATATGATTCTGAAGCAGCGACAGGCAGGCGAGAAACATGATTGCAATTGAAGAATCGGGGATCACGAGGAGCTGAGATCCTCAGTATTTATTTCGGGTTCAAGTATTGTGGATGGAACCGTCAAATTTAATCATATCTTGGGTAGGGAGAGTTCGGGAGCAGTAGATTTATCTGAAAAAAAGGAGAAAAAGTGACATCTATTAATCTAATGGTTTTTAACTGCTTTTCAAAATGGGTGTCGATTAAGGACAAGCATTTGTAAGTTCATCATGGACTGCTCCTCATAATTTGCACTTTTTGAAAAGTACTGTTTTACGTATTTGAGACCAACAATTGAGAGAACCAAGTTAAGTTCTTGTATTTTTTTTCTTACAAATTATAGCACGAACATCTTTCTGGCTTGGATTGAAACTGCGACAAATACCACATTGATGGCCTAATTCATTTTAACTTTTGATTCATGATGCACTAATTCTTATTCAAATAATTTTGGTGTTCTGTTTTCGAGATCTATCAACGCGTATCCGACCGAGTTATCTCAAATATTAAAACCTCATCGATCGTCGGGTTTTCGTTAGAAAATAATAAAACCGAGCACTTTTGGTCACGCTTGGTGTGTAAGAGGTTGGTTCAAACGCCCCGACCTTATTCGTGATGACCTGCGGTGTTCATGATTGTCATGATCCTAATTCTTCAATTAATCTTGGATTTTTGGTTTTAAGACATCTCATCATATTTCATAATAATGCAATCTGAACTATTAACAATTCTCAGACTGTTCAGAGGAAAAAAGAATTCTTGGTTAGACCTGGTTTGTAAGAGGTGGTTCTCCTAGTGGCACTGTAGTTTCCACTCGAGTGGAGAGACAGAGAAGGGAGAGAGGAGGGCGCGGCAGTTGTACTTATATTGTTATTGTTGTTGTTGATTACACCTGTATTAGAGAGGCTGTTTGTCCCTTTGAACGTGGATGAGGTGCGACTAGTCAGCTGTTGTTTCTTCTTCTTCCTTCTATAGTGTTCACGTGCCTCTTGTAGAAATGGATGCTCTATTGCCTCTTGGGGTGTGAGGCGTTCTGTTGCCTCCCAACTGTAAAAATAGTAAATTTCTAAATTTTGAGTTGATTTATTGGCATGAAACAAGACCAAAGAAGGGCTGATTGATTTTTTTTTTCTTTTTTTTCCTTGTTGATTGAATCATTTTGTTAGAAACTTATCAATTCACTGAAAAGTATGCCCGTTGAGTTCTCAATTTGTTTTTTACCTTAGGAAACGCTCTTAAAATTAACGTTAATAGTTTATGGCATATAATTTAAAATATATAAAAATTACGTTAAAAAACTTAAAAATAACGTTAAAACTTACGATAAACCATAGTTGACCAGTTACTAGTAAAAAAAAGTAGCGAAATGCCGTAACGTTTTATAGACAGGAGGGATTCGAACTGACAACAGAACTATCGCAATACGCTTTTGGTTTTAAACAGTATAGCTGATGGCTGTTAATGCACTTACTGTAGACATTTTCGGACGAAATCGACAAACTCAGGGTTGTTGCAGTTTTTGAGAGAGTGCTCCAGGGTTCTGTTAGAGGGCCGTCTCTTTTTCCCTTTACTGTTTGTGACACACCTGGGAGAGTTCTTGGAGTCGAAGAAGATCTTCTTCCTACTTGCCTCCTTCAGCACATTCGGAGGGGGAATACCAAAGATCTGGAAAAAGTGGACAGGGATTTTAAATAATTTTTAATCTTGTTAAACTGAAATTCTTCGTAATTTCTAGTTACCACTTTATAACTTGGTTTTCGTTTATCACGTTTTAGTTCGTCAAGAAATGACAGTATAGCAAATTTCGGTTGTGATATGATAATTACCAGTGATAGTTTTAATGACAAAAATGAACTATATCTGCTTAAAGTCCTCGAGAGTCTCGGTGACCCTTTTCTAACCGAGCATTGCAAGCGTTTTGTCAGATTAAAGCAAACAGGCTGTATATTTTCTGCATCTGTGAACTTCATAGATAATAGAAAAATATTTGAATAAATGAATTTTTTTAAATAAATTGTTCGATCTATTTTTTCCCGAGCAAGGTGAGCATATAACGTTTACGCCCCCCCCCAAGCATGCGAGCCATTATTTTATATAGTAATATTCTATATAACAGCAGATAATGTCAGAATGCGCCCGATAGCGGAGAGTGAGGCGTGTGCCTAGTAGGACGCCATTGATTAAAAAATACTGTCGGGAGTGGGGGTGAGGGGGGGGGGGGGTGAATCTTACCTCCATGATGCAGTTGAGCTGCTCCACTTCGTTCTCCCCTGGGAATATAGGGTATCCAGTGTACAGTTCAGCCATGATGCACCCGAATGACCAGATGTCGATTGGGGAGGAGTACTCCAGACCCAGAATGACCTCTGGCGAGCGGTAGAAACGAGACTGGATGTACGTGTACACTGAAAAATGTCCAGAGTTAGCGGAACCGAACTCCAAGAACGATTCAGTACTGGGAACGTATAAATGCAAGTTTTTCTAATAAAGTCAGTACTGTATCATTACAAAACCAATTGTATTAGTCGTATCAGACTTGAATTGCACTTAGCAAGTTGATTCCCGAGTTAGCATTCACTCATTTGTTATTAAAACAAGAAGGCTCAGGAATGTGTGTTTGCAAATAATTTTCTGACCCCGCTCAATCACTTTTGTAACTTAACTGTCTGCCAAAGGATGAAGAGGGAAAATGTTCCAAAGTTCGTATAATCTTCGAAAAAAAGGTGTATCCATTTAAGAAATCGCTTTAAACTCAAACTACTAAACAAATTGAGAATGCCTCATTAGCGAGCCGATCAAACCTGCCGTTAACGAAACAAAATGACAAGACAAACAAGAAAATCAAATGAAAACAACGATCACTTTTTACGACCAAAACTCAATGTCTATTTTTATAAGAAAAACTTAACAAATAAGTCAAAATAGCATTAGATAAAACCTAAAATAAACAAACGTGTGCTTTATCATAAGAGATCTGGGACCTGTCTTTAGTCAGATTCATTTATATTTCAATAGGAAGGAAGCCGCCGTGACCTTGGAGGTCATTGTACAGAATGCAATACGACTGCAAAAAGAGCAAATACAGTCCGAAGTCAAAAATTCAGTTAAATTTTATGAGAAAACTCTGTAGAAAGTGATAATAAGATAAAAGAACCTCAAAAGTGGGAAAAGGTCCAGAAAATAGTTATGAGAACACCCAAAAGTGAAAAAAACCATTATATAAAGGATAGAACCCCAAGATACCCTACATTTTATTCCACTTGAAAGAGAAAGGAGTGTTTTTTTCTGAGACTATGCTATAATATGACATAGATGAAAACAGGCAAACCTCAAAAAGACAATAGATTTTTTGAAAACAGTTTCTTCAAATTATAACAATTATGTTTCACTAAAATTATAATTTATGTTCATTGGCTCTCATTTGCTTGCAAATTTGATATTTCAAGCCTGTAAAAAAAATGGGGCAAAGTTTTAATAAACGCAAAGCATCCTATTACAATTTGAATATCTTTTGGATTGTAAATTGCCGCGATTAGTGTTCCAATTTTGTTAGCGAAGTATCTTTGTCGACAAAAAAGCAATAGATCAAAAATATGATGAATTCTGAATATTTTTTGAGTTATTTTAGTGCAAACCATTGATTGGCAACAGAAAGCATTAGATAGTAATTTTTAGTAGCTCCGTAGATGGCGAATTAGATTTTTCTTTATTTATACTCCGTTGTAAGTCAATAAATGCTATCAAATCTCAAAAAAAGCAAAAACACTTTGTCGGAGCCATAAAAACATTAGCTTTTACACAGAAAGTGTAACATCTATTCATTGGATCTTCAAAATATAAATGGGGATCTTCATTAATGGAACCTCTCACTAAATACAGAGCTGTCTGTAATTGGGTTGAAAAAAATCGGACCAATAGGGTGTCCGCATTATAGAAACAAACATCGTTTGAGAGCCATGGAAAAAACATGACTAAATAGGAAAATAAAAAGGCAAATAATTGTGAGGTAGAAAAAACTTGCTCTCCGAAGACTTTCAGCCAGTTTAATGACATCACTTTGCCTATCGGACATTAAAAAAGACAGCGCCAAACACAACCCAAGTCCTTCTTCAATTCAAAAATCAACAACGACAAAATTTATCTTGCTGTCGTTCCGCAGTTGTTTAAAAATTAGTTCCGAGTGTTTGCCTAAATGATATTTTGGTGAACGAAAATCTTAACATGACAAAATTAATTTAATAGTTTTTGTTACACCGATTCGTTTAAGCGAAATGCCGCCAAATTGTTAGTTCCAGAAAACTTTCTTAGAAATTGGAACTAAAAGTCCTCTTTTGACTAAACAATGTCGTGTCAACAGTTTTTTGTCTGCCAGTCAGTTTGGACAAAGTGGGCTAAAAAAGCGTATTTGGTGAAATTTTTAATGGAAAAATCTTTAACGTACTCTTGAAATTTCATAAATTTAGCCCAATTTTCAGCCAAAGAGACGGATCAAACAAATCAACAATTATCTTTTATCTTTGAAGGTAGACCAGTAACACTATCATTAAAGTTTTCATCTTTTTAAACAAAATTGATAAAAAATTCCAGGAACTCCGTAACTCATTCAAAAAATCTTGGTAAATTGACATTCTACGCTTGACAAGCTTTTTAATGATGCCAATCACAACTCTGTACGATAAATGTATCGGTCGGCGAAAATCGACTGAATTAAAAAACATGGTTCCTCCCCCTCTAAAGTGGGTTGGATCAATGATATAACTGGCAGCCAGGGAGGTTAGCTATAGCGATAATATTTTTGATCAACGAAATTAAATTCAGCGATGGCTGATTTCCCAGCGCAAAATTTGTTTACAAAAAATGCAATTTGATTTCAAAAATAGCAGATGAAAAAACGAAAGATTTAAATGTTTAACTGGCCCATCATCTGTAGCGTAAAATTGCGTATTATTGTCAGATGGTAGGCTGAATATTTCTTAAATCATTGCAATATTTTTGAATCACAGCATGCAAAAATATTGTTGCAAACTATACTAAATAGGTATCTACTTTGGAAAATTGATGATTGATGAAAAACGACAGATTTAACTGTCATGGAAGGTAAAATTGCATATTAATGTCAGATGGTAGGCTGAATAGTTCTAAAATCATTGCAATATTTTTTCATCGCAACATGCACAACTATTTTTCTCTATTTCATTGCATTTTTCTCTATTTCATTGCATTTTTTTCTAAACTTGGTATCAGTTAAGAACAATGGTCACTAAGTAACAGTAGACAGACCTTGTTTGCCTACGAAGCAGCTGGAGCCGACATCGATGACTTTGATGGCACTGGTGCCCTTGAAATTGGCCTGCAGCAGAATGTTCTCCTGAAACAAACAAAACTTCGCTAATGCAGAGAAAGCAGCGGCTTAGGAAAGATAGATAATTGAGATAGTAATCCCCGTTTGCCGTTTCCCAGTTATCATGCAAGAATCGCTCACGAATTTACGGATCTTTTCCGTTTTTGCTCCCCCGGCTTAATGGGTGCATATTATTTGCAACCCCCCGACGCACGTGCAACGTTTTTACATAATGATTTACTATGTAATGACACGAGCTCTGTAATTCGGGGGGGGGGGGGGGGGCAGAAACGGAAAACGGAAAAGATTCGCAGTTTCTTGTATGGCTATTAAGAAATCCTGTCTTATGTTTGTGCAATAACCAGGATATCAAAAAAAGAATTATCAATGAGT